>NC_092111.1:2270601-2570601 GCF_045679555.1 Salvelinus alpinus | reverse complement strand
TAGGTGCCGGGCACACCGGTTTGAGTGTGTCAAGAACTGCAACCATGCTGGGTTTTTCACACCCAACAGTTTCCTGTGTTTTATCAAGAATGGTCCACCACCCAAAGGACATCCAGCCAACTTGACATAACTGTGGATTGGAGTCAACATGGTCCAGCATCCCTGTGGAACGCTTCCGACACCATGTAGAGTCCATGCCCCGATGAATTGAGGCTGTTCTGAGGGCAAAAAAGGGTGCAGCTCAATATTAGGATGGTGTTCCTAATGTTTTGTACACTAATATATACATTTATCTCAGTTATAAAACACAGATAGGACTTTGAAAAGAGTGGCGAAACCCAAGATGATGGTAAATGGTTTAGATCAAAGGCATGTGAACTGAATATACCTGAGAATGCGTGTTAACAGCAGCATCTGCAGGACAAAGAAGGGATAGGAGAAGCTCACCCTCGGCGGTGGAGTCCACATGACCCGAGTGCTCTGGAATACATAGCATGAGTTAAGATAGCATTCACCACTAGCCAACCGACATGATGATCTAAGTTTACATACACTGTATGAAACAATCAAATGACAATCATCTCAAACAAAACATTAATTGTACAGTGAGGAAACTTTAATATGGATTGCACTATGAGTACACAGCTCCAAACTGCAAAACTCTCACCTCTCCATGGTTGAAGAGACACAGGACAGTGACGATCCCTCCAAGACGACTGCCACTGGAAAGAACCCCCCCCCCCCCCCCCCCAAAAAAAAAAAACATCAGATTGTCTCCTAGAGTGGCAAGGGGCACCAAAACAGCATGGATACCCAAGACGATGGTTTTATGGAATACCATAGTGATAAACTAGCCTGGGTACCAGTGTTTGTGCCATCATGCAAATCCTTGTCATGGCTTACATGACAGCATGGAGTACGCAACAAAACAAACATCTGGGACCAGGTTAGTGAAAAACCAACAACAGTTTAAGAAGTCATTACCTTAGGTAAGTCCCGTAGAGGAAGAACAGGCTCATCATTACCCCATTAAGCAGGAAGACACAGGAGACATAGAAGTAGGCTGCATCCCCCATGCCTAAAAGTGGGAGAAAATGATATTCACAGTGTCAATTTACTGTGCCTCCCAGTTCTGACAGTGACACACGATGTTACTACAAGACCCTATTTACAATGCATAGTAGGGTTGGGCGGTATCCAGATTTTCAAACCGCCATACTGTTTCTGTGCATTACCGGTGTACTATACAGTATTATCGGAAGTGCACACAAGGGGTGCTATAAGTGTTAAATAACAATTTAGTCAACAGGGATCTTGATCCAGGAGGGGATTTCATGTCTCTAGTCTGGGTACCAGTCTTTTTAGCTAACATTCTACTCCTTGCTAGGGATGGGGATGATCGATTCCTTGACTACTTGCCCGTCGACTCCCGGTGTCGACTCCCATTTCTGGGTGTCAAGTTTCGATTCCGCTAAGAATCGACTCCCCGGCTCCAGAGATTGAGTATTTTTACAATGGAGGAACTAGTTGCTGTCGTCTACTTCGAGAACAAACTCTTGCACCTTTCACAGCAAAGAAAGACAGAGCTAGCGATATAGCGGTATAAATCAATAACTAATTCACTGTTTGTCACAGAAACAAACTAGGTATGATTTATTCTATACATGTCTAGCATACTTTTACAACCTTTGTTTTGAGGAAAAATTCCAGTTTTGATTTGATAGAGGGCATGTAGTCTATCAAATTTTTATTTCTATCAAATCAAAACTGGAATCTTTCCTCAAAACAAAGGCTTGATTTATACAGTTTTAAATGGCATTTGATAGATTTGATGTATTTCTATCGAGTCAAAACTGGAATTTTTCCTCAAAACAAAGGTTGTAAAAGTACGCTAGACATTTATAGAATAAATAATTTTTATGTTTCTGTGGCAATCAATTAATTATTTATAGATTTTTACAATTTTAAAATGGCTTTTGGTGAATGTCTGTTGAATGTGTGAATATAAAACCAACCTTACCTTGGTCGCAGACAGACTGTCGGACCATGCACATAGCGAGATACAGATTACCATAATATAGCCTATGTCTTGTATAGCAATGCCTCGTAAATTCACCAAAAGTATATTAAAGTATATATTAGGCTATCAATGACTATGGCTAAGCTATTCTTCATAGTGCTAGTGAATTGAAATTGATCTCCAAATGCATCAGTTTAATTAAGTGCAATAAAACGTATTGTGCCTATAGTTTATTTAATGAAACCCGTCAGTCCTCTAGAACGCAAATGTAGCCTTACTAGTAGGCTACATTTGCACATCCGTTTCAGCGTGTTTTTTCCCCGGAGTCGAGCAAGAGTCGACTCCAACCACAGGAGACAGAATCGCGCAAAAGTTGACTACTTTTCGACTTCAGCCACAGGAGTCAGAGTCGGAGTCGTGCATGACTACTCCTTGCTACTCCATATCATTGCCAAAGAGGCAATCTCAACGTTCAATATGCAGCTGGATTGATGGTGCAGTTGCTCATTGGTTGTTGGAAATATTTTCCATGACAACACGAATTAGAATTATTACAAAGTCAAAAACAAACACTTAGCTGTTAGCTAGGCAAGTTGTTGTATTTTGAGGCTTAGCAAAGAGGTTTTGTGGTTAGAATTGCAGTATGTATTTAGTTTGAGAATTTAGAGGTGAGCTAGCAACTTTTGACAGACTGGTTTCCTCTGGACAAACAAAAAACCCAACATGTTCTGTGGAGAACAAAAGTGAGAGTTCCAATATTTTGATTGTCTTTGTGATTAGAAGATAGCTGTGAGGGTTATCGAATCAGGATCAACTCCTCTGTTCTCCTCGAGCTCATTAATGATGTAATGTTCATATTTGACGATGGCAGAAAGGCCAGTCTCTTTTCAAATGACAAGGAGTGGAATGTTAGCTAAAGAGACTGTACTCAGCTAGAATGTCTCTGCTGTAACCACGAAGCTAGCCAATTAGCTAGCAAGTTAGCAAAACAAATGCAAAGCTGGAGCCCTGAGCTGGATATAATTTATTTGACACATCCTAGATTCCTTAAAGTTAGGTGGGGTAGCCCCCAACCCCAAAATCATACGTCGGTATTTCGAAATATACCGTTTATACCATATACCGGTGTATCGCCCAAGCCTAACACAGTTATTTTCTAGGAGTAGTTGTACCTTCACAGCTCTCTACTGGATTCAGTCCATCTGCTCTGTTGACATTCCAACATGCCTTGGTGGGGATTCCAAAGAAGTCCATGGTGCCAGTGTAAATCCTGAACAGGCTGCCAAGGAAAACCTATCAACAGAGAGGGGATCACTGGAATAAACACTCTGTAACGAAGAAACAGAAGAACAATACAATGTTTTTGAGATCCACTGCACTGCCCAATGAAATGATCGCCATTGTTTCTCTTTTGCATTTGTTTGGTGAAATAAATAAATGTCTGCACTTACATATTTATAAAGTGCAAAAATCTTGCTTGCAAAATAATGACATAGTTCCAGCTCCTATAGTACCTCTGGGTACAGATTGAACCTCTTCAGAGCATTGATAACAAGAGGATACTCAGAGAACCTGTCGTTCATGATCAGGTGGAGCCCATGCAAAAAGGATGGCACATTGATGAAGATCTTGAAATAGGAATGATACAGACCCTGCAAAATAAAACCAACATGTGAGTGAACTGGATGCTGAAATTGCAGATGAGTCTATTTTTGTAACAATGTGTCCATTTCTTCAATAACACAGGATGTCAAATCTAAAGCCCCCTTGGGATGGCAGATGTGTGAAGCAGTGAGGGACAGGAGGGATATTTTACAATTGGCCCATCTCAACATTCCTCTTACCATTTCAGTGCGGAAAGCCATTTCTTTTTTTCAATTGAAGATAGGTGTGAAAAGTGTTTGTCATTTTCAAAGAGGTTTGTTAGATGAGCCCTAAACAAAGTTTTAGACATCACATCAGCAAGGGGGAGTGTCTGTCTGTCAGACTGAATGACTTGACTGAATGAAGTATAGGCCTAATCCTTTAGACTAATTACATCCACATTTCTACATCTGGCCAGCATTGGTAGGTTATAACAACATACAGTACCTGGATAGTGAACTTACCCATGTAGAAGTCCAGCCAAGACAGCTGTCAAAAATTCGCACACAGGTTTGTCATCAAAAAATGAATGCTCAGTCATAGGCTGATGAATAACGTTAACTATTACGTTCATTAATATATGAGGCAACAATTGAAACTTACCAATAATGACTGTGATTCCAATGTTCATAAAATATCGCACAGTTATGCTTACTTTATCTTGAATAAAAGCAGTCAGACCCGTCAGAAACGCCATCTTTGGTTTGCAAAACGCAGAAAGAAACACATTTTCGTGCTTGTCGTTTGTTGACATGAAGGGCAAATGCAACGCGTTTACCTTTTCCATCATTTGGGATGCCTTTGGTTGAGTTGAACAATTCCTCAGCCTCACTTTCAGGGCAAAATTGGGACTGGTCGCCTGACTGGCGAGTCTTCATAGCCATGTTTTCAGACTTCGAGTCCCAGAATGCCTCAAAAGATGACATAAGTGGTAGGAAACTCGTTTCAGTATTTTCAATTGTTATTTTCTTTGTCAAAGTTAAAGAAAATGAGCTAACGTTAGTTTGCTAAATAGCATTTTCTGGCCACTCAAGTTCAAAGGACTCACCGCAATTTAACTAGTAACCATGGAAACCCAGGATCAGCATTCTTCTAAAACGGTTTTGCTGCGCAGTCATTTTATTAAAGCGTATTAAAAACATTAGCTAATATTCATGTCTTGGTTGAAAGGGTCGCGTATCACGTGGTTCTGAATCACTATTCAAAGGTAACGCGTACCACACATGTGGCGTGTGGGATACCACATTCACCATATGAATGGTGTGATTGGTAAGATTTTTCCACCTTTTAATCGGGTTCTTTTTTTATACCGGATCAAATAATTTATTTTAAAAAATGTCTGTGTTTTCATTCATGATTCGAACAAACGAACGTGAGATTCCATCTGAACTGAAATTCATATTACCCTCGAATATAACACAACAAATAGTATTCAGGGTGGGGTTCTTTAAAACTGATTGCTTGATTCAAGCCAGTCCTACAAGTTTATATTAAATACAATATTACACAGATTTACAGTTTACATACTTTATTTATTATTTCACTCAAAAATAGGTTTAATTATCATGGTATTAAACATAATATTACACAGGGATGTCCTTTTTCCCCAAAGCTTATTGTTGTTCACTTCAAAACCAGTTCAAAGCCTTTCTGTTTGTGTGGCTGAGTGACCACTCAGTTCTTCTGTAGTGCCCTGTGATCCGGTAGATGTACAATGATTGTGTAGACAAGGGTGAACTCGCTGGGCATACTAAGATAGTGTATTCAGTCCAGTCAGTAGTGCCATTCTCCCATGGCTCATTGGCTCAGTTGGCAGCATTGGGTGGCCCCTCAGGTATGAGAGACATGAAGAACGTGACAATAAAAGACCAAGTCGTAGAGAGAAAGCCAGCATAGGGAATACCATTGGGATCCTCCAGTCCTTCCTCTCCACTGTCCCCATCATCGTCCCCCAAGCCTTCATCCATCATCTGCTCCTGTGTAGGCCAAACATGGCAACACGTAAATTAGTCATCACACAGATAAACTGGAATACTGGACAAATGTATTCCTCTAACATTTCCAACAAACTCTTTCCATCAAAGACATATTTGCTACACGTATCAATGCAATTGTAATCATTCACCACAGCAATACCATATTATGTTACCAGACACGCATTACATAAATAATTCATCACTGCTATTACAAATTAAATTACTGTATAATTCAAGGAGTTATCTGTCCTGACATTCAGAAGCACTTTAACCTTTAGTTTATGGTCAGAGGTTAAAGATGACCTACCATCTCTTGGAGGTCATGATGAAGGTCCGCCTCCATCTCATCCTGTTGGGGCCCATATCCATGGTTCTGAAATTCATTCTCCGGGTTAAAAGGGAACCACCCTGCTTGGTGCCTAACGTAAACACAGAGAAATAGCCATTGACAAAACCTGTGATCCATAATAGGTGACTGTTCACAACACATTTGTTGGGTCGAAGACCCAGACAGAAAGGTATAGGGTTAATATAAAGGATTCAGAACAATCTCATTTTCAATTTACAGTCTAGCCTGATCCCAGAGCTGTATAGCTAATGCTATGGATATTGGCAAGACAGCACATACAGATCTGGGTCCAGTCTAGTATGTGACTGTTAGCAGGGACACATAGTATTAAGTTGAGAGGGTGCAGGGGAATACTCACAGATATAGCAACAACATGGCGCCCATCACCATGACAAAGTGGCTAAAGGAGGAGTAGAAGTAGACTATGCTGAGCAAGATGGCGATGCGTGACACCGTGTACACCCAGTCCAGCCAATCACGGTTCTGCTCTTCTTCGTTCAGATGCGCCTCCCCTCCCTGGGCGTTCATCTGGATGTCAGGCTCGCCACGGCGCTCCTCCATGGGAGGTGGGTTCAGAGGATCTGATTGACCGGGCTGGGTCGAGAGCAGGTCAGGCCTAAAGTGGTGAGATGAGGCAGCCAACATCTGACTGAAGGGCGAGAGAGACAGAGAAAAGAGAGAGAAATGAATATAAAGAGAAACTAATCAGCGACAGATTTCATGCGAATATTTAAAAAATCCACATAAAAACAATACGCACATTTTGCCCACCAGAGATGTGTTTCCATCAAATGGACTTGTTGCGGATAAAAGGTTGTGCATGATGACAGTGCGAATAAACATTTATTTTGCGGTTGAATTCCCATGTACCGAATAAAAAATAAATGGGTTTCTATCGCTCGGTAGCCTAATAAACTGCATGGTTTCCCAAGACGTTGTCACGACCGTCGTATGAATAGTTGGACCAAGGCGCAGCGTGAGTAGAGTTCCACATTTTAATGATAGTGAAACTTCCAAAACAACAAAGAATATAACGATCGTGAAGTACGTAGCGCACATAGGCACTCATACAAAACAATATCCCACATCGCAGGTGGGAAAAAGGACACACTACGTATATTTCCATCGCCATTTCTCACATCATTATTTTAAAGACACAAAAAGATCCCGCCATGCTAAAAAACACATTTTCTGTCGACAATTAGGAAATTGTAGTGACATTTCCTGTTTCCATCAGCCCGGTCTTGACTTTTTTCACGCGTCAGTTAATTCATACTGAAAGTCAGGTAATTGTGATTGAATCTCAATGATTGCATATCTCAGCAAGGGTAATTGAGCATATTGTCCAACAGTTGTTGTGAGACAGCAGACTTACTAGTGCATGTAGTAACGCCGGGCGTACACCTGCTGCCACCACAGCAGCGTCATGGGATTGTACTGTATGCCAGGGTAGGCTGGCATGTTGTTGGTAGGGCCTTGCTGTGGAGAGAACTGGTTCCACATGTAGCTGCAATAGAAGTACACAGCTACAGGGTAAACAGTTCGGCATTACCTGTAGAACAATTAACACATACAAACACAAATCTATTAGGAAGTGAGAGCTCTCAACAGTAATACACCTCTTGGACAATCAAAACATGTGGCCAGAACTAACAGTGTTATAATTGAGAGGTTGGTGTATAAGGGCTTACGCTTGCATTAAGGCAGGGTGTGCTGCATGGTTAGGGGCGGGGCCTGTGCGATGTCTCAGCCCGTCAGAGCTCTCTCCAGTGGAGGTTGATTGGCCATCTTGGCTATGGGAGGAGAGACTGGGGCTCTGACCCGTCTGACAAAACCAATCAAGAAGTTGATTATTTTACTTCTCTAACTCCACCTAACAGACTTTTCATTCCTCGGGAGCTGCGTGGATTACAACAGAGAGTAGGCCTAGGTTAGCCTGGTCCCAGATCTGTTTGTGCTCTTGCCAACTCCATAGCTCATTGTCAAGCCATTTTTGGCATGACAATGAGTGACAAGGAGTTGGCATGATAGCACAAACAGACTACATCTAGTCCTAGGATGATGAAATGAGTGGCAATGAACCGAGCAGTAGGATAGGTGTTGCATGCATAAGGGTAACTCACCGTGAAGCCAGTAGAGGGGACTCCAGGGGCCTTGTTGCTGTGGCTGCTGTGGAGCTTGGGGGACCCGGGAGGTGTGCGAGATGCACACACCAGGTGGACCATGTGATACTCATCCTTCTGTAAGAGTCATCCGTGGCCATTAGCCACACTATTGCGTTGACAAAGTACAATCATCAGAGGAATCAGCTTGACTTTAAGAATGAGATCTAGGATCAATGCATACTTTGCTGTAATCTCTGATCAGAATACCTATGTCAAGATGAAAGATAAATGAATGCAGCAGACAGACCTTTCTGAGCACATCTTTCAGTATTAAGTGATCCAAGAGGAGCTTCCCAGAATACACCAGCCTCTGGTCTTTGAAGCTCTACAATACAAATCAGACAGTTGAGAACATAGTAAGCATTTCACTGTAAGGTCTACTCCTGTTGTATTCGGAGCACGTGAGAAATAAACTTGGATTTGATAGACCAGATGATTTATTGACTGACCCTGCTGGTCATGTATGACAGTCTTGAAAAATGATCTGGCCTTAATGGCCACATCTACTCTTAAATTTCTAGTCAGAAGAGCAACCAGAAGAGGACTGGCCACCCATCGGATCCTGGTTCCTCTATAGGTGTCTTCCTAGGTTCCTGCCTTGTATCAAGTTTTTCTTAGCCACTGTGCTTCGGTCTCTACATTGCTTGCTCTTTGGGGTTTTAGGCTGGGCATCTGTAAAGCACCTCGTGACAACTTCTGTTGTAAAAAGGGCTTTATAAAATATATTTGATTGATTGATTTGATAACCCCTGAAAACAGGGGTTTTCCTTTCGCTTTCCTTCACTTTGGGTCCAGAGAAGATTCCCTTTCACTTTCTTACATTTCATAAGAACATATAAGTAGTAGTGATTGAAATAACCAGAATAGCTTAGACTCAGCTCCCAGACTGTGACGGAAGAGACTTGGAAGGATGGCAACGTGAGACTAGTCTTACACGCTGACCACACCGCTCACGTTCCGTGTACTGCAAAATAAATGTACACATACAGTGGGGAGAACAAGTATTTGATACACTGCCGATTTTGCAGGTTTTCCTACTTACAAAGCATGTAGAGGTCTGTAATTTTTATCATAGGTACACTTCAACTGTGAGAGACGGAATCTAAAACAAAAATCCAGAAAATCACATTGTGTGATTTTTAAATAATTAATTTGCATTTTATTGCATGACATAAGTATTTGATACATCAGAAAAGCAGAACTTAATATTTGGTACAGAAACCTTTGTTTGCAATTACAGAGCTCATACGTTTCCTGTAGTTCTTGACCATGTTTGCACACACTGCAGCAGGGATTTTGGCCCACTCCTCCATACAGACCTTCCCCAGATCCTTCAGGTTTCGGGGCTGTCGCTGGGCAATACGGACTTTCAGCTCCCTCCAAAGATTTTCTATTGGGTTCAGGTCTGGAGACTGGCTAGACCACTCCAGGACCTTGAGATGCTTCTTACGGAGCCACTCCTTAGTTGCCCTGGCTGTGTGTTTCGTTTCGTTGTCATGCTGGAAGACCCAGCCACGACCCATCTTCAATGCTCTTACTGAGGGAAGGAGGTTGTTGGCCAAGATCTTGCGATACATGGCCCCATCCATCCTCCCCTCAATACGGTGCATTCGTCCTGACCCCTTTGCAGAAAAGCATCCCCAAAGAATGATGTTTCCACCTCCATGCTTCACGGTTGGGATGGGTTCTTGGGGTTGTACTCATCATCCTTCTTCCTCCAAACACGGCGAGTGGAGTTTAGACCAAAAAGCTCTATTTTTGTCTCATCAGACCACACGACCTTCTCCTATTCCTCCTCTGGATCATCCAGATGGTCATTGGCAAACTTCAGACGGGCCTGGACATGCGCTGGCTTGAGCAGGGGGACCTTGCATGCGCTGCAGGATTTTAATCCATGATGGCGTAGTGTGTTACTAATGGTTTTCTTTGAGACTGTGGTCCCAGCTCTCTTCAGGTCATTGACCAGGTCCTGCTGTGTAGTTCTGGGCTGATCCCTCACCTTCCTCATGATCATTGATGCCCCACGAGGTGAGATCTTGCATGGAGCTCCAGACCGAGGGTGATTGACCGTCATCTTGAACTTCTTCCATTTTCTAATAATTGCGCCAACAGTTGTTGCCTTCTCACCAAGCTGCTTGCCTATTGTCCTGTAGCCCATCCCAGCCTTGTGCAGGTCTACAATTTTATCCCTGATGTCCTTACACAGCTCTCTGGTCTTGGCCATTGTGGAGAGGTTGGAGTCTGTTTGATTGAGTGTGTGGACAGGTGTCTTTTATACAGGTAACGAGTTCAAACAGGTGCAGTTAATACAGGTAATGAGTGGAGAACAGGAGGGCTTCTTAAAGAAAAACTAACAGGTCTGTGAGAGCCGGAATTCTTACTGGTTGGTAGGTGATCAAATACTTATGTCATGTAATAAAATGCAAATTAATTACTTAAAAATCATACAATGTGATTTTCTGGATTTTTGTTTTAGATTCCTTCTCTCACAGTTGAAGTGTACCTATGATAAAAATTACAGACCTCTACATGCTTTGTAAGTAGGAAAACCTGCAAAATCGGCAGTGTATCAAATACTTGTTCTCCCCACTGTACATGTTATTCAATAATTTCATCCAAACAGCTTGCACCGTTGCATAGCCAGGCACTAAAATAGAACTTGGTTCTATTTTTGACACTTGATGCACTGCAAGTCCCGCCTCTCCCATCTCCTCATTGGTTTTTAGGAGCATATACCCACGTGGGTGGTTGAAAGATGAACTGAGGTGCACACTCCAGTCCAGTTGGTGGTGGTAATGCACTTTAAAGTTGGTTGCCAACCGCCATATAAAGTCCACAGAAGAAGAAGACTGAAGGAGGAGTGATTACTAGAAACCAACTAGGTTTACCCTTTAATATGTGGATTAAATGTCGGAGTAGAGAACACATGATTTTGTGTGACTCATAATGGGTCAAAATTCTACAAAGAAGAAGAGGACCTTGTTCCTTTCAGGTAAAATAACAACCCAATGTTTATATCTCAGGTCAATTTAGCTAGCAACAGCGCTCAAGGTCTCTGCTAGGTAAAGTCCCGTCTTATCTCAGCTCACTGGTCACCATAGCAGCACCCACCCGTAGCACGCGCTCCAGCAAGTATATCTCACTGGTCACCCCCAAAGCCAATTCTTCCTTTGGCCGCCTCTCCTTCCAGTTCTCTGCTGCCAATAACTGGAACGAACTGCAAAAATCTCTGAAGCTATAGACTCTTACCTCCCTCACTAGCTTTAAGCACCAGCTGTCAGAGCAGCTCATAGATTACTGCACCTGTACATAGCTCATCTGTAAATAGCCCATCCAATCTACCTCATCCCCATACTGTATTTATTTATCTTGCTCCTTTGCACCCCAGTATCTCAACTTGCACATTCATCTTCTGCACATCCTACAATTCCAGTGTTTAATTGCTATATTGTAATTACTTTGCCACCATGGCCTATTTATTGCCTTACCTCCCTTATTCTACCTCATTTGCACATGCTGTATATATTTCTACTGTATTATTGATTGTGTGTTTGTTTATTCCATGTGTAACTCTGTGTTGTTGTATGTGTCGAACTGCTTTGCTTTATCTTGGCCAGGTCGCAGTTGCAAATGAGAACTTGTTCTCAACTAGCCTACCTGGTTAAATAAAGGTGAAAAAAAAATTAAAAAAAAAAAAATGTCAGAGCAAAAACCAAGCCATGAGGTCGAAAGAATTGTCTCTGAGCTCTACGGACAGGATCGTGTTGAGGCACAGATCTGGGGAAGGGTACCAAAAAATGTCTGCAGCATTGAAGGTCCCCAAGAACACAGTGGCCTCCATCATTCTTAAATGGAAGATGTTTGGAACCACCAATACTCTTCCTAGAGCTGGCCGCCCGGCCAAACTGAGCAATCGGGGGAGAATGTCCTTGGTCTGGGAGGTGACCAAGAACCTGAATGTCACTCTGACAGAGTTCCTCTGTGGAGATGGGAGAACCTTCCAGAAGGACCACCATCTCTGCAGCACTCCACCAATCAGGCCTTTATGGTAGAGTGGCCAGGCGGTAGACACTCCTCAGTAAAAGGCACATAACAGCCCGCCTGGAGTTTGCCAAAAGGCACCTAAAAGACTCAAACCATGAGAAACAAAATTCTCTGGTCTGATGAAACCAAGATCGAACTCTTTGGCCTGAATGCCAAGTGTCACGTCTGGAGGAACCTGTTTTTGCATTGTCATTATGTGTTATTGTGTGTAGATTGATGAGTGCTGCAGAGATGGAAAAAACGATTTAATCAATTTTAGAATAAGGCTGTAACGTAACAAAATGTGGAAAAAGTCAAGGGGTCTGAATAGCACTGTACATCATTGATCTGAACAGACCTCAAGGGAAATTAATACGGAGAGCAATCTCACTGTACGTAATCCAGAGCCTACTCACCGGTTTACTGGGATACACATGTGAGATATGGGTTTTTAGTTTCTCCACTGTCCAGTTCAGGAAGCAGTTGATTGTCTGGTCATCATACTTCTGGTTGGGTGCCTTGATGACAAGGATAACAGGACTTTCGGCAACACCCTGGTCCATGTTTTAAACCATCAGTTAGTGTCCTCTTGGAGTCTTATGGTGCCTTGCACATAGCCCAGATATGTTGGGCTGGAACAACAGAATGGTCTCTTCCAATGCGGAGGACTACTAAATATGATCAATCTCCAGCTGCAAGATGTAACGTTAGCTAATACTAGGGCACAACATTGAAACCTGGAAAAAAAGATGAAAGCCACATTGTTTGGACAAGTTTACCCTGTTATGCAAGTGAAGTAAAATTGACTTACACAGACTAAATACCTAGCTAGTTAGCTATCTATGGTTTGTCAGAACAGAAAGTGACAGGTATAATAAGAATCACCTCTCTGATAACGCCTAACGTTACTACTTAGGTAACTAACTACGGCTAATGAGAACTTCACAGATGTACCTTTTTATAAAGTTATGACATTGACTAAGTACTAACTACTGTACTGTAGGCTTGTCAATCAGGTAAGCTTGAGCGTTAGCACATATAGCTAGCTAGCAACCAGCCTATGGTACCAGCAGAAGTTTCAGCGCTAACGCTGGCTAGCTAACAACAGTTATCTTAGGTTATCCTAACTGTTGGTAACGCAGATGACGACGATCAGTCGCTCGCAATATCAGGCCGATAAAATATATTTACCCACCTTAACTTCCAGCGACTGAACTTTAACTTGATCACCTTTAATTAAAGATCAGTTACAATTCCTTGAATATAATCTGAATATCCGGCGTGTTGTTGTTGTTGTTGTTGCTGGCCTGCTAGCTAGCTGCTAGCTAAAGGAAAGTGGAAATACGTTATCGTGTCTGAAACAGCTGTTCGGCCCACATCCGGAATTCGTATAATCGAATCGCGTGAAACGAGTCTGAAAAACGGTAGTACATTTTGTTATATGCTTGTTATATGCTCGCTGTATTACATTTATACTAAACAAAAATATTATATCATTTATAATATTTTACTGAGTTACAGTTCATATAAGGAAGTCAGTCAGTTTAAATAAATAAATTAGGCCCTAATCCAGGGGTGCCACTTTGGTTTTGGAAGTGGGGGGGTCATAACCTTGAGGGGTGTCTGGTGGTCCTCCCTGAGAATGTTTTTGTGCATCTAAAACGTATTTCCTGCATGTTCACACAATCCTATATGCTGTCTCTATTTAGAACAAAAAGTAATCAAAAATGCCCACTGTCATCAAGCTAAGTAAGAGATCATCATTAAATATGTTTAAGTGGTTAATAAGACTGACCTAGATCAAAGGTAATGAAATAATAAATATTGTGTTACACCTTTACTAATAGCCTAACAAATGAACAACTCTTGAAAAAATACAGACTTTTGATTTTCTTTATTAAGACATCCTCTATATCAAATTTCAGCCAGACCGACCAGCCAGCCTGAGCCGCCTGCACACCTGACCCCCACTAGTCAAATACTCAACACTCTCCCAACACAAGTTCCTTCCTAGTTCCCACATTGATTTTTTTTAGTTCCCAAGATAAAAAATGTTATTATAAAAAAACACATACACCTCAATTATACATTAACACACAGAAACAGCAAATCCTCCATATAATTAATCTCATAGGCCTAATATTACTGTAGAGCTCTTTTTACTTGCACACAATATAGTAGGGTTGCCCCGTCCTGTCCCTAGGGGTCCACCACCTTGCAGCACCCCAACCCAACACACCCCACTCAGCTTTAGGATCTTAGTGAACATTCATTATTGATTTCGGGTGTGTTAGGCCGAGGCCAGAGTGAAAACCCACAGGACGGCAGATGCCCAGGGTCAGGACTGAGCAGCCCAGTAGCTAGGGATTGCCTAAATAGGTATCTCCCCTGATGTGGGCATGTTTTCAATACAGACTCCTTTGGTCGTACTGTATTCCATATAAGGCATCCAGAATTTATGAATGTTGCCCAGTATACACTTGATCTGGTAATACATCAAAACCAGTGATACATAACTTGACATTGTGGGAGGATAACCAACCTTCCAGTTAATGGCAATGCATTTCTTAGCTGCTATAAGTGCTTGGTTACACAGTTTCTTCAGGTAAGACTCCAGTATCAACATTTCCAAGCAAACAAAAATAGGGAGAAGGGAGAATCTGTAAACATGCAGAGATAAAAAACTCATCCAGAACGCCGCAGCCCGTCTGGTGTTCAACTTTCCTAAGTTCTCTCACGTCACCCCGCTCCTCCGCTCTCTCCACTGGCTTCCAGTTGAAGCTCGCATCCGCTACAAGACCATGGTGCTTGCCTACGGAGCTGTGAGGGGAACGGCACCTCCGTACCTTCAGGCTCTGATCAGGCCCTACACCCAAACAAGGGCACTGCGTTCATCCACCTCTGGCCTGCTCGCCTCCCTACCTCTGAGGAAGTACAGTTCCCGCTCAGCCCAGTCAAAACTGTTCGCTGCTCTGGCACCCCAATGGTGGAACAAACTCCCTCACGACGCCAGGTCAGCGGAGTCAATCACCACCTTCCGGAGACACCTGAAACCCCACCTCTTTAAGGAATACCTAGGATAGGATAAAGTAAACCTTCTAACCCCCCCCCCTTAAAAGAGTTAGATGCACTATTGTAAAGTGGTTGTTCCACTGGATATCATAAGGTGAATGCACCAATTTGTAAGTCGCTCTGGATAAGAGCGTCTGCTAAATGACTTAAATGTAATGTAAATGTAATAAAAGAACATACTCTATGCTAGAATTCAGCTAGCCTTCACAAGACCATTAACATATGCAAATCAAATGTTATTGGTCACATACACATGGTTAGCAGATGTTAATGCGAGTGCCACGTTTTCATTTTGTCTGTACAGTGAGTCGGGTGCAGGATACTTGGCCCAGTTGTCCTGCAAGACTTCTGATTGGTCAATACCAGGCTTGAAGGTCCCCAAGAACACAGTGGCCTCCATCATTCTTAAATGGAAGATGTTTGGAACCACCAAGACTCTTCCTAGAGCTGGCCGCCCGGCCAAACTGAACAATCGGGGGAGAAGGGCCTTGGTCTGGGAGGTGACCAAGAACCTGAATGTCACTCTGACAGAGTTCCTCTGTGGAGATGGGAGAACCTTCCAGAAGGACAACCATCTCTGCAGCACTCCACCAATCAGGCCTTTACGGTAGAGTGGCAAGGCGGAAAGGCACTCCTCAGTAAAAGGCACATAACAGCCCGCCTGGAGTTTGCCAAAAGGCACCTAAAGGACTCTAACCATGAGAAACAAGATTCTCTGGTCTGATGAAACCAAGATTGAACTCTTTGGCCTGAATGCCAAGTGTCACGTCTGGAGGAACCTGTTTTTGCATTGTCATTATGTGTTATTGTGTGTAGATTGATGAGTGCTGCAGAGATAGAAAAAACGATTGAATACGGCTGTAACGTAACAAAATGTGGAAAAAGTCAAGGGGTCTGAATACTTTCCGAAAGCACTATACATCATTGATCTGAACAGACCTCAAGGGAAATGAATACGGAGAGCAATCTCACTGTACGTAATCCAGAGCCTACTCACCGGTTTACTGGGGTATACAAGTGAGATATGGGTTTTTAGTTTCTCCACTGTCCAGTTCAGGAAGCAGTTGATTGTCTGGTCATCATACTTCTGGTTGGGTGCCTTAATGACAAGGATAACAGGACTTGTGGGGGGTTATCAATGTCATCCTGTTCCTTTGTTCGGTGGAGAAAAGCTGAGGAGAGAGGAGACTGAACATCTGAACATCTACCTCCCAGCATAACATCTTGATTTGTCCTTCTCAAATAAACCAACCCCCCCCCCTGATTTGCTTTGGCGTTTGTGTTATTGAAGAATAACATCAATTGCTAACACTTGGTGCCATGTTCCAGATTCATTGGTCTGAACAACAACAACAAGAAAAACATATCAACTGTGTGTTGATCCAGGGGAAAGAGAGAAGGCTGCGCGCAACCCACTTTGGGGAGTCAACTCTTAATCTCCTGATTGATGGCAGAATTGCTGGGTGAGTCTAGACCAATATCATTTTAAAAGAACCAAATCATGTTAGAATAGTGCACGCAATGAGTCATAAGCTGTAAGTCGCTCTGGATAAGAGCGTCTGCTAAATGACTTAAATGTAAATGTAATATGTATCTGTGTATAAGTGTTCAAGTAGTTTGGTTTTATTACAGAGTTTAGTCCTTTGTTACTCTATGAAAAGGTTGGAGCCCTTACTCTATTAAAAGGTTGGAGTCCTTACTCTATTAAAAGGTTGGAGTCCTTACTCTATTAAAAGGTTGGAGTCCTTACTCTATTAAAATGTTGGAGTCCTTACTCTATGAAAAGGTTGGAGTCCTTACTCTATGAAAAGGTTGGAGTACTTACTCTATGAAAAGGTTGGAGTCCTTACTCTATGAAAAGGTTGGAGTCCTTACTCTATTAAAAGGTTGGAGTCCTTACTCTATTAAAAGGTTGGAGTCCTTACTCTATGAAAAGGTTGGAGTCCTTACTCTATGAAAAGGTTGGAGTCCTTACGCTATGAAAAGGTTGGAGTCCTTACTCTATTAAAATGTTGGAGTCCTTACTCTATGAAAAGGTTGGAGTCTCCACCTCTATGAAAAGGTTGGAGTCCTTACTCTATTAAAATGTTGGAGTCCTTACTCTATGAAAAGGTTGGAGTCCTTACTCTATGAAAAGGTTGGAGTCCTTACTCTATGAAAAGGTTGGAGTCCTTACTCTATTAAAAGGTTGGAGTCCTTACTCTATGAAAAGGTTGGAGTCCTTACTCTGTGAAAAGGTTGGAGTCCTTACTCTATGAAAAGGTTGGAGTCCTTACTCTATGAAAAGGTTGGAGTCCTTACTCTATGAAAAGGTTGGAGTCCTTACTCTATTAAAAGGTTGGAGTCCTTACTCTATGAAAAGGTTGGAGTCCTTACTCTATGAAAATGTTGGAGTCCTTACTCTATGAAAAGGTTGGAGTCCTTACTCTATGAAAAGGTTGGAGTCCTTACCTCTATGAAAAGGTTGGAGTCCTTACTCTATTAAAAGGTTGGAGTCCTTACGCTATGAAAAGGTTGGAGTCCTTACTCTATGAAAATGTTGGAGTCCTTACTCTATGAAAAGGTTGGAGTCCTTACTCTATGAAAATGTTGGAGTCCTTACTCTATGAAAAGGTTGGAGTCCTTACTCTGTGAAAAGGTTGGAGTCCTTACTCTATTAAAAGGTTGGAGTCCTTACTCTGTGAAAAGGTTGGAGTCCTTACGCTATGAAAAGGTTGGAGTCCTTACCTCTATGAAAAGGTTGGAGTCCTTACTCTATGAAAAGGTTGGAGTCCTTACCTCTATGAAAAGGTTGGAGTCCTTACTCTATTAAAAGGTTGGAGTCCTTACGCTATGAAAAGGTTGGAGTCCTTACTCTATGAAAATGTTGGAGTCCTTACTCTATGAAAAGGTTGGAGTCCTTACTCTATGAAAATGTTGGAGTCCTTACTCTATGAAAAGGTTGGAGTCCTTACTCTGTGAAAAGGTTGGAGTCCTTACTCTATGAAAATGTTGGAGTCCTTACTCTATGAAAATGTTGGAGTCCTTACTCTATGAAAATGTTGGAGTCCTTACTCTATGAAAAGGTTGGAGTCCTTACTCTATTAAAAGGTTGGAGTCCTTACTCTATTAAAAGGTTGGAGTCCTTACTCTATGAAAAGGTTGGAGTCCTTACTCTATTAAAATGTTGGAGTCCTTACTCTATGAAAAGGTTGGAGTCCTTACTCTATGAAAAGGTTGGAGTCCTTACTCTATTAAAAGGTTGGAGTCCTTACTCTATTAAAAGGTTGGAGTCCTTACTCTATGAAAAGGTTGGAGTCCTTACTCTATTAAAATGTTGGAGTCCTTACTCTATTAAAAGGTTGGAGTCCTTACTCTATGAAAAGGTTGGAGTCCTTACTCTATTAAAATGTTGGAGTCCTTACTCTATTAAAAGGTTGGAGTTCCTACACTATGAAAAGGTTGGAATTCTTACTCTATTAAAAGGTTTGAGGCCTCTGAGGCCTCTTCTTGTTGCATAGAAGTGAGTTGCTAGAAGTAGCAATTTTTACACGTGTGGTTAATGTAAGCCTTCAACAAGCTTTTTGAGTGAACATAAGTTATGGGTAGCTAGGCCCTATAGAAACAATTTGTGTTCTGGAAGAGGTTTGAGTCCTCAAAAGGGGTTATATATATATATATATATATTGGGGTTAAATAAATATATAAACATAGAGATATATATATTATAGAACTTTTGACGTAGATGTAATGTCATTGTTAAGTGAGAATTCCACTCTGGAAAAGGGCAGACCAGCTCTTCCGGATGTGAACATGAAGCAGATTTTAAATTCACTGTCTAGAACCATTTCAAAGTGGAGGAGACACGGATGGAAAAGTCAGACGTGACCCCCACCTGTGGCCTCTCTGTTCTCCCAATCTATCTTTACACTGAGTTGTGCAAGGCAGATCAGGTTTCAAGCATCTGGTCAGCACTGCCTGGCTTTGAGTCAACAGATACTGACAGCAGTGACGAACAATGTCTTAGGCCAACCAGAACACAGGCTGTAAAAGCAAGTAAAGATAAACTTCTAGTGACAGTGATCACACATAAATCAGCATCTCCAAAACAGTTGGATGAATGGTCAGAAAATGTTAAGCATCCACAAGACGTGGTTATCAGAGTTATGCAGGTTCCGAGTGAAACCAACAACATTATTCGTTCCGTAAAAGAGAAACCAAGTGTATGTCATTATTGCGGGATTTCTGGTCACTGGCAACGAGAATGTCGGAAAAGAGAACTTGATTTGATGTGAAGTGGCCAGGAGAAGAAGGGTCCGTCTAAGGGAAAATGGAATCAGGACAACAGCATCAATGACACAATACTTGTGCAGAAATGTAAGAAGCTCTCTCCGGCTCAGCAGCAGAGTTTGCTGGATGCTGTGGAGGTAAACTAATAGACTCCCCTTACGTCCCATCTCAGCTGGCGTACACATGAAATCAAATGGAATATATGTGAACATGATGGTTAAAAACTTTACAGTAGATGTTTTAATAGATACGGGTGCTGAAATCACTGTATTGCTCAAATCTTATGCAAAACATACAGTGGGGAGAACAAGTATTTGATACACTGCCGATTTTGCAGGTTTTCCTACTAAGCATGTAGAGGTCTGTAATTTTTTTTATCATAGGTACACTTCAACTGTGAGAGACGGAATCTAAAACAAAAATCCAGAAAATCACATTGTATGATTTTTAAGTAATTCATTTGCATTTTATTGCATGACATAAGTATTTGATCACCTACCAACCAGTAAGAATTCCGGCTCTCACAGACCTGTTAGTTTTTCTTTAAGAAGCCCTCCTGTTCTCCACTCATTACCTGTATTAACTGCACCTGTTTGAACTCGTTACCTGTATAAAAGACACCTGTCCGCACACTCAATCAAACAGACTCCAACCTCTCCACAATGGCCAAGACCAGAGAGCTGTGTAAGGACATCAGGGATAAAATTGTAGACCTGCACAAGGGATCAGTTCTGGGATCAGCCCAGAACTACACGGCAGGACCTGGTCAATGACCTGAAGAGAGCTGGGACCACAGTCTCAAAGAAAACCATTAGTAACACACTACGCCGTCATGGATTAAAATCCTGCAGTATTGAATCCAATAGCAAGGTCCCCCTGCTCAACCCAGCGCATGTCCAGGCCCGTCTGAAGTTTGCCAATGACCATTTGGATGATCCAGGGGAGGAATGGGAGAAGGTCATATGGTCTGATGAGACAAAAATAGAGCTTTTTGGTCTAAACTCCACTCGCCGTGTTTGGAGGAAGAAGAAGGATGAGTACAACCCCAAGAACAACATCCCAACCGTGAAGCATGGAGGTGGAAACATCATTCTTTGGGGATGCTTTTCTGCAAAGGGGACAGGACGACTGCACCGTATTGAGGGGAGGATGGATGGGGCCATGTATCGCGAGATCTTGGCCAACAACCTCCTTCCCTCAGTAAGAGCATTGAAGATGGGTCGTGGCTGGGTCTTCCAGCATGACAACGACCCGAAACACACAGCCAGGGCAACTAAGGAGTGGCTCCGTAAGAAGCATCTCAAAGTCCTGGAGTGGCCTAGCCAGTCTCCAGACCTGAATCCAATAGAAAATCTTTGGAGGGAGCTGAAAGTCCGTATTGCCCAGCGACAGCCCCGAAACCTGAAGGATCTGGAGAAGGTCTGTATGGAGGAGTGGGCCAAAATCCTTGCTGCAGTGTGTGCAAACCTGGTCAAGAACTACAGGAAACGTATGATCTCTGTAATTGCAAACAAAGGTTTCTGTACCAAATATTAAGTTCTGCTTTTCTGATGTATCAAATACTTATGTCATGCAATAAAATGCAAATGAATTACTTAAAAATCATACAATGTGATTTTCTGGATTTTCGTTTTAGATTCCGTCTCTCACAGTTGAAGTGTACCTATGATAAAAATTACAGACCTCTACATGCTTTGTAAGTAGGAAAACCTGCCAAATCGGCAGTGTATCAAATACTTGTTCTCCCCACTGTATGTCCTCAGTACACCGGTAAGAAGATGAGAGCAACAGGAGTGGGGGGGAAGACATATATGAAACAAACCAAACCATTATCAATTTCTATTGGTCCAATGAAGATTGATGCAGGGATGTGGATAGGCTCATTTAAACAACCTATTTTAGGCCTTGATGTTATTATGCAACTTGACTCTACATTGAACATTTCTGAAGGAAAGGTGACGTGGCAAATTTGGCAACTGCAAGGTTCTACAGTTCAGAACCATACTATTTGGACTACGAAGAAAAACGAGTGTGTAACTTTGGATATCGAATCAGTGTGCTTGACAGGTGACAATAATATCCCATTAGCAAGAAGCTATGGAAGCTACTAAAGTAGTGAGTAAAGATCTATGGGACATGGGTATAGTTGAAAAGACCCCATGTGATCCAGCTACTCTGATGTATCCTCCAGATACCACATTGCTTGAACACGACTGTTGTGAGTTGTTTTGGATCAGCTCTCTGATGGGTTTATAGAGTCATTCGTTGGGAAACCCTGACGTTATCTTATACACAGGCGGTTCAAGCATTGTGAAGGGAAGTGTGAGGCAGGCTGGGCATGGTTAGTTACTATAGTTACTACAATGGACAAGGTGATAATTCAGGCATGTTAGATTTGAGAAAAGTATGTGAAATATTAATTTCTCTTGAAACCAGGACATGTTACTTTCACTTTTTTGTTTCCTGTGTTACAGGTTATGAGAATCTATCGTCTGAGGCTGCAGCAATATCCCTTGACTTTACCTGAAACGATACAAGATCACCGGGGAAGTGCAACCAGTGGAACGGAAGAAGAATTCCTCACTACCAGCAGACTGTCAGAACATCATTTCTAATAGTTATCTATGTGGGACTGTTCCCAGTGCGGAAGAGATGGTCACTTTCAAAGGGCTATGTGAATGATTTACCTTGACAATAGGACATTTGAATATTATTGTCTTGCAGACAAGTGAAAAATGTTTGACATTTTTTTTCTTGTGAGTTTCCTGCTAATACAGGATGCGTGTGTTTGCACGTATGCTCCATTCACATCAAGGGCAGGATTTTCCATTAAGGGTTATTCCTTTTAACCAGAGTGAAATGTTGGGTACATGGAGAGATGTTAATTGGTAGAAGGCGATTATTGGTGCTAATTTGGGTGAGAATGTTGAGTATCCACATGCGAGAGTACCTAGTTCTGCAGTACCTTCCTTCATTTGAGATTACCAATGACACTAATCAGCAACCACTTTACCTAGTTACTAAACATGCCCCTGTTGGGTGGGTATGTTTTAATAGGTCACTCTCTGAATTTGTCTCAACTGCACCAGGACGCGTTTGTCAAAGTAGGACAGATTGAGCAGACAACAGATCTATCTGTTCTTCGTCATCACACCAAGCCTCATGATTGTGGTCAATGTGCCCGTGGTAACTGTCATCGGTGCTGTAACGAACCATGCTCTCTCAGATGTGGTATCACACTTGTTAATACCTCTTTTCTATAACTTTGTGTGAAATCTATTTCTTATTGCAACGGCAAGTAAAATATGCCCTTTGTGTTTTATAGGAATGCAAGGTGTTTAATGTGAATGATTTTATCCTTACTGCTAATGTCTTTTATTCTGTATACTTATTCATGTTTTCAATTTTTTTTTTTAAATACATTTTTCACTATATTTATTTTTTAAATGGTCTAGGGGGAGTATAAGAATATTTTGAAGATAAATACACTACGCAGAGGACGAGAGAACTAGAGTTAACGATCAATAGGAATTGGTTTTCAGTTCAATATTTGTTTAGAATCTGTGGGATGTCAGTCCTGAAGGGTAGCATCCCGGAGTCACCTCTTCACTGTTGATGTTGAGACTGGTGTTTTGCGGGTACTATTTAATGAAGCTGCCAGTTGAGGACTTGTGAGGTATCTATTTCTCAAACTAGACACTCTAATGTACTTGTCCTCTTGCTTAGTTGTGCACCGGGGCCTCCCACTCCTCTTTCTATTCTGGTTAGAGCCAGTTTGTGCTGTTATGTGAAGGGAGTAGTACACAGCTTTGCATGAGCTCTCCAGTTTCTTGGCAATTTCTCGCATGGAATACCCTTTGTTTCTCAGAACCAAAATAGACTGAGTTTCAGAAGAAAGTTATTTGTTTCTGGCCATTTTGATCCTGTAATCAAACCTACAAATGCTGATGCTCCAGATACTCAACTAGTCTAAAGAAGGCCAGTTTGATTGCTTCTTTAATCAGGACAACAGTTTTCAGCTGTGCTAACATAATTGCAAACGGGTTTTCTAATGATCAATTAGCCTTTTAAAATTATAAATGTTACGTCCGTTGATGGAATGAGGAGACCAAGGTGCAGCGTGGTAGGCGAACATCTTACTTTATTTTAAAATGAATACCAAAAACCAACAAAATGCAAAACGAACGTAAAGTTCTGCAGGCCATACAGAATCTAAAAAAATCGAGATTCCACAACTGAAGGTGGGAAAAAGGGCGGCCTAAGTATGATCCCCAATCAGAGACAACGATAAACAGCTGCCTCTGATTGGGAACCATACTAGGCCAACAAAGAAATAGAAACATAGATTTGCCCACCCAAGTCACACCCCGACCTAACCAAATAGAGAATAAAAAAGGCTCTCTAAGGTCAGTGCGTGACAATAAACTTGGATTAGCTAACACAACATGCCATTGGAACACAGGAGTGATGGTTGCTGATAATGGGTCTCTGTACGCCTCTGTAGATATTCCATAAAAAATCTGCCAATAGACTCTTGCCAAGAAGGAGGGTAAGAGGAGCATTATATTTAAAGACACTGCACCGTAGCCTAATACATTTTTATTATTTTCTACATTGTAGAATAATAGTGAAGACAAAACTATTAAATAACACATATGGAATCATGTAATAACCCAAAAAGTGTTAAACAAATCAAAATATATTTTTTATTTGAGATTCTTCAAAGTAGCCACCCTTTGCCTTACATTTACATTTACATTTAAGTCATTTAGCAGACGCTCTTATCCAGAGCGACTTACAAATTGGTGCATTCACCTTATGATATCCAGTGGAACACCCACTTTACAATAGTGCATCTAACTCTTTTAAGGGGGGGGGGGGGGGGTTAGAAGGATTACTTTATCCTAGGTATTCCTTAAAGAGGTGGGGTTTCAGGTGTCTCCGGAAGGTGGTGATTGACTCCGCTGACCTGGCGTCGTGAGGGAGTTTGTTCCACCATTGGGGTGCCAGAGCAGCGAACAGTTTTGACTGGGCTGAGCGGGAACTGTACTTCCTCAGAGGTAGGGAGGCGAGCAGGCCAGAGGTGGATGAACGCAGTGCCCTTGTTTGGGTGTAGGGCCTGATCAGAGCCTGAAGGTACGGAGGTGCCGTTCCCCTCACAGCTCCGTAGGCAAGCACCATGGTCTTGTAGCGGATGCGAGCTTCAACTGGAAGCCAGTGGAGAGAGCGGAGGAGCGGGGTGACGTGAGAGAACTTGGGAAGGTTGAACACCAGACGGGCTGCGGCGTTCTGGATGAGTTGTAGGGGTTTAATGGCACAGGCAGGGAGCCCAGCCAACAGCGAGTTGCAGTAATCCAGACGGGAGATGACAAGTGCCTGGATTAGGACCTGCGCCGCTTCCTGTGTGAGGCAGGGTCGTACTCTGCGAATGTTGTAGAGCATGAACCTACAGGAACGGGTCACCGCCTTGATGTTAGTTGAGAACGACAGGGTGTTGTCCAGGATCACGCCAAGGTTCTTAGCACTCTGGGAGGAGGACACAATGGAGTTGTCAACCGTGATGGCGAGATCATGGAACGGGCAGTCCTTCCCCGGGAGGAAGAGCAGCTCCATCTTGCCGAGGTTCAGCTTGAGGTGGTGATCCGTCATCCACACTGATATGTCTGCCAGACATGCAGAGATGCGATTCGCCACCTGGTTATCAGAAGGGGGAAAGGAGAAGATTAATTGTGTGTCGTCTGCATAGCAATGATAGGAGAGACCATGTGAGGATATGACAGAGCCAAGTGACTTGGTGTATAGCGAGAATAGGAGAGGGCCTAGAACAGAGCCCTGGGGGACACCAGTGGTGAGAGCACGTGGTGCGGAGACAGATTCTCGCCACGCCACCTGGTAGGAGCGACCTGTCAGGTAGGACGCAATCCAAGCGTGGGCCGCGCCGGAGATGCCCAACTCGGAGAGGGTGGAGAGGAGGATCTGATGGTTCACAGTATCAAAGGCAGCCGATAGGTCTAGAAGGATGAGAGCAGAGGAGAGAGAGTTAGCTTTAGCAGTGCGGAGCGCCTCCGTGACTCAGAGAAGAGCAGTCTCAGTTGAATGACTAGTCTTGAAACCTTGATGACAGTTTTGCACACTCTTGGCATTCCCTCAACCAGCTTAATGAGGTAGTCACCTGGAAATCATTTAAATTAACAGGTGTATCTTGTTAAAAGTAAATTTGTGGAATTTCTTTCCTTAATGCATTTGAGCCAATCAGTTGTGTTTTGACAAGGTAGGGGTGGTATAGAGAAGATAGCCCCTATTTGGTAACATACCAAGTCCACATTATGGCAAGAACAGCTCAAATAAGCAAAAAGAATCAACAGTCCATCATTACTTTAAGACCAAAACAATCAAGCGCTATGATGAAACTGGCTCTCATGAGGATTGCCATAGGAAAGATTGCGTCATCTGTGGATCTGTTGGGGCGGTATGTGAATTGGAGTGGGTCTAGGGTTTCTGGGATGATGGTGTTGATGTGAGCCATGAACTGCCTTTCAAAGCACTTCATGGCTACCTTCGTGAGTGCTACGGGGAGGTAGTCATTTAGGTTACCTTCGCTTTCTTGGGCACATGGACTATGGTGGTCTACTTGAAAACGTAACAATTGGTCCGCGCATGCTCTGAGTACACGTCCTGGTAACCGCGTCCTTGTGAATGTTGACCTGTTTAAAGGTCTTGCTAACATCGGCTACGGAGAGTGGGATCCCACAACTGGTACTCTCATGCATGCTTCAGAGTGTTGCTTGCCTCGAAGCAAGCATAAAAGGCATTTAGCCAGTCTGGTAGGTTTGCGTCACTGGGTAGCTCACGGCTGGGTTTCCCTTTGAAGTCCGTAATAGTTTGCAAGCCCTGCCACATCCGGTGAGCGTCAGAGCCGGTGTAGTAGGATGGAATCTTAGTCCTGTTTTGATGCTTTGCCTAGTTAATGGTTCATCTGAGGGCATAGCAGGATATCTTATAAGCTTAGTATCCCGCTCCTTGAAAGTGGTAGCTCTAGCCTTTAGCTCCGTGCGGAGGTTGCTGTAATCCATGGCTTCTGGTTGGGATATGTACATACGGTCACTGTGGGGAAGATGTCGTCGATGCACTTATTGATGAAGCCGGTGACTGAGGTGGTATACTCAAGGCGAGGGAGAGCTTTGTAATGCGTCTCTGTGTGTGGAGGAAAGGTGGTCTAGAGGTTTTTTCCTCTGGTTGCACATGTGACATGGAGGTAGGAATTAGGTAAAACAGATTTAAGTTTGCCTGCATTAAAGTCCCCGGCCACTAGGCGCGCCACTTTTGGATGAGCATTTTCTTGGTTGCTTATGGCCTTATACAGCTCGTTGAATGCAGTCTTAGTGTCAGCATCTGTTTGTGGTGGTAAATAGACAGCTACGAAAAATGTAGATAAACTCATGGTAGATAGTGTGGTCTACAGCTTATTGTTACGCACGCCTCTATGAAGAGGGAATGCAACACCCTGCTACAACTCGACTCTCCGTGAAGTGAAAGAGGTATGGACTGTAGGTGCGAGTAAGGATGACAAAGGCAGAGAGAGTGGTACCGTTTACAAGGAATTTATTCCATCACATGGTAATATGGGGAAAAGGGGCTGGACGGAACCAAAGCAAAGAAAGTAAATGTCAAAGCCCCCTCTCCTTATTACCTTAACTGCCTACCTAATTTAACACCACCTGGATCCCAAAATACAGGGGGTCGTCCGCCCAGGTCTTACCTAGTGTGCCTAGACAGTGAATATACTACGTATGTATATGTATGCCCGCGGGCCTCTTGCCTAAGTACTCCCTAGGTGCCTTCCCCTTCCCCCCTGGGAACAAATGAAACAGAATATCAAACAATTACTCAAACAAACTAAGAAACCAAGGACATCAAATAAGCTCTATCTGATAATGCAACAAACTAACACAGTACATACCAAATCACTTTCTGAGAAACAACCAACACTATATAACCCTCTGCTCCATGAAAAACGACCAAAACCGCTCTCAGCAATTGAATTCTCTCTATCACAATCAAATTCTTTCTGCATTCTCCTTTTGAGCAACAGAACACTGGCTTATATAGCTTCAGAAGAAATGGGTAATTGGAGACAGCTACGTCTTGACGAGGGGGCGGGTTCAGCTCCAATTAGCCATGGAGTCGACCAATCAACTGCTTGGGGAGAATTCAGGAAGCCATCTCCTGAAACACACACACTCAAATACAAACTACAACACAGAAACTGGGGAACGTAACACTTATCATGAGGTACTCTACCTCAGGCGAGCAATACCTTAAGACTTCCTTAATATTAAATATTGTGCACTTGCTGTTATTGACAAATAGACACACACCACCACCCCTCGTCTGTTCTGTTCTGCCGAAGTACGGAAAACCCAGCCAATTGTATATTATTCGTGTCGTTGTTCAGCCACAACTTGGTGAAACATAAGATATTACAGTTTTTAATGTCCCGTTGGTAGGATAGTCTCAAACGGTGCTCATTCAGTTTATTCTTCAGTGATTGCACGTTGGCTAATAGAACGGAGGGTAGAGGCGGGTTACCCACTCTCCGATTAATCCTCACAGGGCACCCCAATCTCCGCCCCTTGTACCTCTGTCTTTTCTTCACGCAAATGACAGGATTTGGGCCTGGTCTCATTGAAACAGTATATCCTTTGTGTCAGACTCATTCAAAGAAAAAATATTTGTCCAGTTTGAGGTCATAAGAGACAGTAGCAGCAGCATTATGTACAAAATAAGTTACAAACAATGAGAAAAAACACACAAATAGCACAGTTGGTTAGGAGCCCGTAAAACGGCAGCCTGGTCTCCGGCTCCATCCAGATTGCGGATTTAAAAGAAAACATGAGTTGTTGGCGTACAATGACACATTTGTTTTTAAGCCCTGGATTTCTAGCCCCTCGATATTAATGTTTGATCTGATTTTAATAGCTAACATTTCGATGGCCATAATAAATAGATATGCACCTTCAAATGCTGGGACTCGATGCATAAAGTGCTTTCATTTCTAAACAGTAAAAAGGATATGTATGAAAATACCCTCAAATAGAAGGTGACATGCTGTACTATATTTTATCTCAAACCCAAAATGATGGAGTATAGAGAGCTAAATTAAAAGTTTTAGCTTCACTGTCCAAACAAATACGTTGGGGAGTGTATGTCTCTCTTGCAGAATAAAAGGGGATTTAGCCAAATTGAATTTTTAATTTCTATTACACAAACTACCTGTCTATCCCCTTTTTTTTGTCCGATCTTAAAACCTGGTCCTTGTTTTTGTCTGTGGTGACCGACTTAAGCTCAAAAGCTTTGGAGGGGGAATAGCTCAAATAGGTTTGGAAACCTCTGCCATACTGTGACAGTGGTATACAACAGCAGTGCAATTTGACTTGTCGCCACTAGATGACAGAGAAGCTCTAGAAGAGATGGTCAATTAGACTCTAAATAGTTGATTGGTAGCTGATTTAAGACTAGTTAACTTAGGTTGCTGAGTGCCCTGTACAATGGGTTCGTTATGTGACAAAACTATATCTTCAGATAAAGATGGGAAGTAAATGGCTGCATTCCAAACGCATCTGTTCCCTATATAGTGCCTTGCTGTTGACCAAGACCCATAGCTAAAACAATGTTTTAAGTAGTGCGCTATGTAAGAAATAGGGGGCCATTTGGGATGCAAACCATGTCTTTTCTGTTTCTTTGTAACATTATATTTGACTCTTTTTTTTTTTTTATTCAGTGGTGCTCTCAAAAAGTATCTCATGAATAGACCTGGAACCAACTTATTACTGCTGAGCACTATGACCGTGGGATTGAAAATAACCCATTTGGAGAGTTTGAATGGCTTTTACCCCAAAAGTACTTACAGTGTGGGTAAGTTCAGCTGATGACATAAAAACCCTAATAGACCTTACTTAGTCTATTTTAGTCTAACCCTACAATGGCGCAGGTAGATGGTTCTCTTGACAACATGTATATAGTCTTCATATTCCGTTTCTGCTTTTTCTGTAAATGACCTTGGGCAAATGGAGGCGTTAAGATAAAAACATTCTAACATGATTTACTATTTTTGTATTTTTTTTTAGCAGTAGGCCAGTCTACATCCACTGTAGACTAGGTTCCACCCACTGTAACTGTTTGGGGACACATCATTGATGGTCACACCTTGACAATGTTGTTAGGTAAAGTAAAGTGCGAAGTTTCGATAAAACAAAGACTTATGCTAGACCCAAGGTAAACGAACCCCTCAGACACACTAGAATACAGTGTCTAGTGAAAGTCTACACCCCCCTTTGCACAGTTTTCACATGCTGCTGCCTTAAATTTAAATTAAAAAAAATGCAATTTAAAGTGAGAAGAATTCATCTGGGGAAAAAAGACTGCAAAACTCTCCGACTGGATTAGTTCCGTTTGTTACGTGAAACCCTGATAGAACTTGCTGTGACAATTAATTCTACAATGGCACAGGAAGATGGTTTTATAATCTGTGTCATGACTTCCGCCGAAGTCGGTCCCTCTCCTTGTTCGGGCGGCGTTCGGCGGTCGACGTCACCGGTCTTCTAGCCATCGCTGATCCAGCTTTCATTTTCAATTGGTTTTGTCTCTGTTCTCTACACACCTGGTTTTCATTCCCCAATGACATGTTCATGTATTTAACCCTCTGTTTCCCCCATGTTTTTGTGCGTGATTGTTTCTATGTTCATTTCGGTACATGATGGCTGGTTTTTCGACGGGTGCTGTTTTCACCCGGGCGTAATATTGACCGTTTGTTATTGGTCAAGTGTATTTTTTTTCTTTTTTAAATTTTAAATTTTTTAATTTTATATATATTTTTTTTTTTGGGGGGGTGGATCAGCTTAATATTGCGGAAAGAATGTTGTTTCCAATGTAATTGTCTGCATCATTTCCAATCCCCCATATTTTTTTGGGTAAATATATATATCCATTCACGTATGCATACATATACACATATATACATACACATACCTACATAGACATACATACTTTTTTTTAAAGAGTATACCTTTATTATTATTCCCTGCAAACCCTACCACCGATCCCCCAATTGGAGTAAACTGATAAACATTTCTGTTTTTACCTTCAATTTATACATCTTATACACATTTACAGACACAGTCTACTTTATAATAGTTCTCTCTTGTTTGTTCTTAGTCCTTCCTCTATTTCTGTTGTCCATCCAGTTTGATTTCCACTTGTAACTGTGCTATTTCACAATAGCTCCGCACCTATACACATTTCACAGATCCCGTATGCCCTACATTGTTTATCTTGTTATTAGTCCCACCCTTCAGCTCCACTCAACCTTTCCCATCTATCTTCCAACATCATCCATTTCGGATTTTTATTTGCCATATATTTTTCAGCTGTGCTGTGATGCTTCACAAAAGATTTGAATCTTCCTATTCTCATAGCTTCCACGGATTGTAAATTAAAAATAAATTTTTTTGCTAAAATAATTATTATATTATTGATTGATTGACTATGGCTTTTCAAATCCCCCAGTATTGCTATCTGTAGCGTTAGTTCTACGCAAATGTTGCAATTCTTCAACCATTCCTGGACCTGTGACCAAAAACGAGCTACATGCGGACAATACCAAAATAAATGGTCTAATGACTCTGCCTCCTCACAGCAGAATCTACAGAGCTGAGAAGATTGTATCCCCCATATATATAACATTCTATTAGTTGCAAGAATTTTGTACAATAATTTAAATTGAAAAATTCGAAGTTTTGAATCCGGCGTTGTTTTGCGTATCAATTCATAAACCATGTGCCATGGAATGGGTACATCGAAAATCTCTTCCCAACTATTTTGCAATTTATATGGCACAGCTGTAAGTTTTTTGGTCCTTAAATGAAATTGGTATATGTTTTTATTTATCACACTTTTCTTTAACCATTTATGTTCTTTAATATAAGGCCGACATACAAGTTCCTTACTTTTATCCCCTTCCACCTGCCTCTTCCATTTTTGTGGTAATGCTGCAATTAATTGGTTGTAATTTTGGGTAGAGCAGACATTTCCATATGTCTGTGTTAGCTGCATGTGTGACATTACTCCACCAGTCCTATTTATGATATCATTCACAAAAATTATACCTTTTTTAAACATTTCTTCGATAAATACAGTTTTTTTATCAATTACTATATTTGAATTTAACCACAAGATTTGTTGTACTATTTGTTCCGTCCTTTCAGGTGGATTAAACTGAAATTGCAACCAACTTTCTAAGGCTTGTTTAAAAAATAAAGATATTTTGGAGATTATTTCCTTTTCAAGCAACCGAAAGTGAGCAGGTGTAATCTGAATAAAGGGAAAAAGGCCCTTCTTGAACATAGGATGAGACATTCGTACCAATCTACTAGAGAACCAGTTTGGATTTAAGTATAACTTTTGTATGACTGATGCCTTTAGTGAGAGGTCTAATGCTTTAATATTTAATAATTTCTGCCCTCCGAATTCATATTCGTTATATAAATAGGCCCTTTTAATTTTATCTGGCTTGCCGTTCCAAATAAAATTGAATATTTTTTGTTCATATAATTTAAAAAGCAGGTCACTAGGTGTAGGCAAAACCATAAGCAAATAGGTAAACTGTGATATGATTAAAGAGTTAATCAGGGTGATTTTCCCACAAATAGACAGGTATTTTCCTTTCCATGGTAGCAAGATCTTATCTATTTTTGCTAACTTTCTATAAAAATGTATTGGAGTGAGATCATTTCTTTCTTTTGGGATTTGTATACCGAGTATGTCCACATCACCGTCAGACCATTTAATTGGTAAACTACATGGCAATGTAAAATGTGTATTTTTTAGTGATCCAATACGTAATATGGTACATTTATCATAATTTGGTTTTAATCCAGAGAGGATAGCAAATGTATCTAGATCCTCTAAGAGGCCGTGGAGAGATTCTAGTTGTGGTTTTAAAAGAAAACATGAATCATCAGCGTACAATGACACCTTAGTTTTTAGGCCCTGGATTTCTAATCCCTTAATATTAATGTTTGATCTAATTTTAACAGCTAACATTTCGGTGGCAATAATAAATAGATATGCCGATAGTGGACAACCTTGTTTTACTCCTCTAGATAGTTTAAAACTTTCTGAGATGTAGCCATTATTTACTATTTTACACCTAGGGTTACTATACATAATTTTTACCCATTTTATAAGAGATTCCCCAAAATTGAAATATTCTAGGCATTTATATATAAACTCCAGTCGTACTTTATCAAAAGCCTTTTCAAAATCAGCTATGAAAACCAGGCCTGGTGTCCCCGATATTTCATAGTGTTCTATTGTTTCCAGTACTTGCCTTATATTATCTCCAATGTATCGTCCATGTAAAAAACCTGTCTGATTAGGATGAATAATATCTGACAAAACTTTTTTTATTCTATGCGCCAAGCATTTTGCTAGGATTTTTGCATCACAACACTGAAGTGTAAGAGGTCTCCAATTTTTTAAATGGACTGGATCTTTATATATACCACTTGGGTCCTGTTTCAGTAATAATGATATCACACCTTCTTGTTGCGTGTCTGATAATCTATCATTTATATAGGAGTGGTTAAAACAAGCTAATAGTGGTCCTTTGAGTATATAAAAAAAATGTTTGTATACTTCCACTGGTATGCCATCCAGTCCTGGAGTTTTCCCATCCTTAAAGGCCCCAATTGCATCAAGTAGTTCCTCCTCTGTAATTAGGCCTTCACATGAGTCTTTCTGTACAGATGTTAATTTTACATTATTATTAGGGAAAAAATCCATACAATTAGTTTCAGTTAGTGGAGATGGAGGAGCCTGAAACGAAAATATATTCTTAAAGTACTTTACTTCCTCTTTCAAAATATCATTTGGTGAATCATGCGTGACTCCATCATTTGTAACAAGTTTTAATACGTTTTTTTTGGTAGCATTTCTATATTGAAGATTGAAAAAGAATTTGGTGCATTTTTCCCCATATTCCATCCAGTTAGCTTTATTTTTGTAATATATTACACTGGATCTTTCTTGAATAAGTTCCTCCATTTCTTTTTGTTTTTCCTCTAACTTATTCTGTGCCTCTATGGTACCGTTTTTATTGTTATCTAACTGTACTGTTAGTCCTTCAATTTCCTTTGTTAATATGGACTCTTTTGATCGAAATTGCTTTTGTTTTATAGATGAGTACTGAATTGCATGGCCTCTAAAGGCACACTTAAAAGTGTCCCATACAATATGGGGATCTGCTGTACCTATGTTATGTCTAAAAAAGTCAGTTATAAATTCTTCTGTCCTAGTTCTAAACAATTTATCATCTAGTAGGCTTTGATTAAATTTCCAATATCCTCGCCCACGTGGAAATTCTGTAAGAGTAATATATATGCCAATTATGTGATGGTCCGACCGCATTCTGTCCCCTATCAAACACTTTTTAACTTTTGGTGCCAGAGAGAATGATATAAGAAAGTAGTCAAGGCGACTAGCTTGATTAAGCCTCCGCCATGTATATCTCACTAGGTCAGGGTATTTAAGTCTCCATATATCCACTAATTCCAATATATCCATGACATTCCTGATTTCCTTAAGTGCCTGAGGGTGATAGTTTGTAGTGTGATTTCCTTTCCGGTCCATAGAGGTATTTAAGACCGTATTAAAATCTCCCACTATAATAATAGAGTCTAGTGTTGCTTGTAGAGTTGATACATTCTTATATATATTGTCAAAGAAGCTTGGATCATCATTATTCGGACCGTATAGGTTAATAAGCCATATATGTTTATTGTCCAATAACATATTTAAAATAATCCATCTACCTTGAGGATCTGTTTGGACAAGTTGCACATTTGGATCAAAGTTATTATTAATTAAAACCATCACCCCTTTTGAATTTCTTTGCCCATGGGAGAAATATATTTCGCCCCCCCAGTTCTTTTTCCACAAAACTTCATCTAAAACTGTTGAATGGGTTTCCTGTAAACAGTAGATATTATAATCCTTCTCTTTTAGCCAGGTAAATACTGATCGTCTTTTCTTATTATCTGCTAAGCCATTACAATTGTAACTGGCTATACTTATTTCACCACTTACCATAATGAGACACACCTTTCAATTATTTTTATCAAAATATATGTTTGTAAACGTCCTATTAAAAAGTAACATAATGATTGAGTGTCTATATAGTTGTACCATGACATTTGCATCTCCACTAAGCAAACCTCCAATTGGTCCCCACTATTCCACCCGCCAAAAGCCCCCATCTCGAGTTGGGTTGTCATCCCAATGCCCGGCAGACCACCCCCGACCCCCCACATCGCACAGCCCCGGACCGACTGGGATCCATCCTTCGAAAAGTGCACACAGCACCATCCACCGAACCGAAGCAGATCCATTGCCAAATGCATTTCCATCGCCCTCACCTCGATTTTTATTACATATTGCTGTGAATCATCCTCTATAGTCCCTAACATCTTTTACTTCTTCCTTCGCAACAGTTGTGGGATACACACATACACCCACACACATTCAGCCCTTACCCCCACACAACCATAAGCTCACCCTCTCAACAATTGCACCATCCCAGAGCCCAACTCAAGATGGGTCATGATTTACAAATGTACTTGCAGTTGCAGCTGCATGAGAAGGCCTGCAAGACCGCGCAAAAAATGAGCATAAATGTAGAGATTTATTTACCATTGTCACATCCTAGATGATGGAGGTCAAATGTACACCTTCTTCCTGAAACACCCACAATACGGTCATCCATTTTGACCATGTTCCCAAGCCTCTCCATGCAGTCCGATTGGTTTCGTGCCACCAGGGCCACAATAATATACCCCCTCTCTGAATGTCCGAGTGTGACCCCCTCCCCATGGGTTACTGCAGCTAGTGTTGCCAGCACTGCCACTGCCTGGGTGGGGGCACCCCACCGGAATCCCCACCGGCTAGGTACAAGGTCATCAAGGTTCTCATTAGCAGCTTTGAGAATTTCCTTGTTTATTATGCTCTCCCTTTAGGGGGCTTTGGCTTTGCAGGACCAACCCTGCCAAGCAGGCTCAGAATCTTGAGGGGGCAGTGCTGCTCTTGGTCCCTGACCTCATTTTGGCTGCATACAGACCGCATACAGCATGCACATAAAACAGTTAGGGACTTCTCCTTAGTATCTGGGCTATTCATGTGGGTGTCTAGGGTATAGGGCCATGGACCGTACCATTAAAATAGGATAATAAATAATTAGATATAATTTATTTTAAAAATGTAGTTCCCCATGATAGGACAATAAATAAATAAGACGTGTAATTCATTATAAAAGTATATCCATCATCTGAACAACATTGAAAGCCCTCTCATACCCGGCCCACAGCAATACACTGGCTCTGGGATATGCAACTATTTCATTACTCACTCACTCAACTTTTCAAACATAACAAATAAAAATAAACACACACCACACCATCCACACATACTGTGCCTTCTGTTTACTTAGTTTTTATCTTCACTATATAGAAATAGTGCTTGTGTTCAATTAGTTATATGTGAAGATTTATAGAAAAGCTATATTTTGTATTGTATTGTTACAATCAGTAACCGGGCTTGAATTGTGTTTATTTTCCTCATCTATGAGAACTTTGTAATTTTTAAAATAACCATGGAGTAATCTTTGTGTCTCTGAACAACTGGTTATCAATATATAGTTTATCAACGACGAGAGCTACTCGTTTCGCTTTTAATCTATTTTCTTTGAAAATTGGATACAGAACTTTGCGCCGTTCTGCAATTTCTTTCGGAAACTGATCATTCATGCCAATTTTGGTCCCAGCAAGTCTTTTACCCAGGCTTTTAACCATTATTTTATCTTTAAATGAAGCATATTTGGCAACGATTGGGCGTTCGTACCTCTGCCCTCTCTGTCCGAGGCGGTGTACACGTTCAAGTTGGATCTTATCGATAACTTCGCGCGGTATCTGAAGCGCTGCAAAAAGGAACTCTCTAACTACAGATTCAGGAACCTCTCCTTCTTTCTCTTGGATACCTGTAAGTACCAAATTCTCTCTCATGGATCTAGTTTGTATGTCCAGTAAGCATTCCTTCAGAACGTTGTTCTCCTTTTTAAATTCATTCATTTCGGTTTCAATCTTATTGACCGTCCCTCTTAGCGCGTGTGATTCCTTCTCCAAAGCCGCAGCTTTTTCATCACTCATCTCTAGGCTTGCCTTCAACTCTTTTATATCTTTACTAACTAATTCAAGTATACCCAGTTTGTCATTTATTGATTTTAACAGATCGGTTTCGACCTTTACCATTGCCGGTGTTGAGAATATTAGATCATCCGTGTAGGTTGAGGAGTCACGTTTTCGTTTTTGATTCGGTTCCCCTGTCTTATTCTCCGTCATGTTTGGGTGTTGCTTGTTTTCGTAATATTTGTCGATAAATGTCTCTAGTCTTAGGATTTGTTTTGTGTTATTATCCAGATTGAAGGTTATCACCCACCAGATTATTTAGTGCTAATATTTTAGTCTAATTTAGCAGATATTTCGAATATTATGTTTTATCTTGAGGTGCTCTACATAACTTCGTTCAGTCCGCCATTACCTTTACGTTACCTTTACGTCCGCCGTCTACGTCCTACTGTCAGCTTAGCTGCCTAATCAAGTGTATTTGTTACCTTGTGCCTTTATTTTTGAGTAAAGTACGTTGCTCATTCATGTTGCTCTCCTGCGCCTGACTTCATGCACCAGCTACACTCACCTTCTGACAATCTGACTGTTCTCCGTATTCCATTTCAGCTTTTTCTGTGAATGACTTTGAGCAAACGGAGGGTCACCACTTTTAAACATTCAAGAATTTTCATGCAAACGGTATAGGCTACTTTCTTAGAATACCGTGGAATACAGTCTTTGAGAGTGCATGAAAGTAGCGTACAGGGGTCATCTTCCTGTCAACTGTCTTTCTGCCACGTACTGTATGCCTGGGGAAGACACTGATGGTTCCAACAGGCGCTACATGTTACCAAGGAGACATGTACTGCCAGCCTGCCCATACTAGTCCCTCTAATGGTCCACACTGCATTAGCGGCTAGGAGATGTCTAATTTGTTTCATTTCCTTCTCCCTTTGTGAATACGTCCATTTATTTCCTTTACACAAAGACATTTTTTCACACTGCAGCTCCAAAACCCTCCATGGGCATTACTCTTTGATGAGATACTTCCTGTGTGTTACTGGTGTTGGAGGAAATGCAGCAATAGCAGGGGTCCAAATCAAAACAGCAATAGATGTGAGATGTGATTACATGACTTGACCTAATAAGGCTTTTAACTCGTCTAACGCTTACTCACAAGCTTTTTTCAATCTTATTTGTCAACAGGTGACGAAAATAATTTAAAAGGTCCACTGCGATTGAATATATCTCATTCCAATCTTATCTAGCCTATTCTATTCAGCAGGCTAGATATAGGACAACTCAGAGGATGTGTACGTATGGGTTGCTATAGTGTACAGTAATCTGATATGATGTCCGACATGTACAGTAGATGGAACAGATTTGAATTAATTCAGAGTTGTCTAGGCTAGATCACACAATATGCAGGTTTTCATTCCATCCAGTCTCCAACCCCCGAATTAATAAGAATTTACCTATAACTTAAATGAACCCATGCCCATTTACAGCCCAGGGAAAAATCTTCTGATACCACTGCTATCAATGCTGTTTATGTTGCACAGACAAGGACTTTGAACAGGCCATGGAACATAGTGAATGCAGATTAGAACTCCCTGGCTGGCGCTCAAGGGCGCCAGGCTCCCCAGCATTGCGCACTCTTGCCACCATCTTTACACACACCTGCCTTCACCCCGTTACGCGCATCAGCGATTATTGGATTCACCTGGACTCTATCATCTCTGTCATTACCTTCCCTATATACAGTTGAAGTCGGAAGTTTACATACACTAAGGTTGGAGTCATTAAAACTCATTTTTCAACCACTCCACACATTTCTTGTTAACAAACTATAGTTTTGCCAAGGACATCTACTTTCTGCATGAGAGTAGTAACTTTTCAAAAAATTGTTTACAGACAGATTATTTCACTTATTCACTTATTTCACACTGTATCACAATTCCAGTGGGTCAGACGTTACATACACTAAGTTGACTGTGCCTATAAACAGCTTGGTAAATTCCAGAAAATGATGTCATGGCTTTAGAAGCTTCTTTTTTGCTTGACATCATGGGAATATCTAAAGAAATCAGCCAAGACCTCAAAAAACAATAGTACGCAAGTATAAACATCATGGGACCACGCAGCCGTCATACTGCTCAGGAAGGAGAGCTAGAGATGAACGTACTTTGGTGCGACAAGTGCGAATCAATCCCAGAACAATGGCAAAGGACCTTGTGAAGATGCTGGAGGAAACAGGTACAAAAGTATATATATCCACAGTAAAACGAGTCCTGTATCGACATAACCTGAAAGGCCGCTCAGCAAGGAAAAAGCGGGAGAATTGCAAGCCGAAGAACACCGTCCCAACCGTGAAGCACGGGGGTGGCAGCGTCATGTTGTGGGGGTGCTTTGCTGCAGGAGGGACTGGTGCCCTTCACAAAATAGATGGCATCATGAGAGAGAAAATTATGTGGATATATTGAAGCAGCATCTCAAGACATCAGCAAGCAACATCTCAAGCTTGGTCACAAATGGGTCTTCCAAATGGACAATGTCCCCAAGCATTCTTCCAAAGTTGTGGCAAAACAGCTTAAGGACAACAAAGTCAAGGTATTGGACTGGCCATCACAAAGCCCTGACAAGGAGGCCTACAAACCTGACTCAGTTACCCCAGCCAGCTCTGTCAGGAGGAATGGGCCACAATTCATCCAACTTATTGTGGGAAGCTTGTGGAAGGCTATGCAAAACTTTTGACCCAAGTTAAACAATTTAAAGGCAATGCTACCAAATACTAATTGAGTGTATGTAAACGTCTGACCCACTGGGAATGTGATGAACGAAATAAAAGCTGAAATAAATCATTCTCTCTACTATTATTCTGACATTTCACATTATTAAAATAAGGTGGTGATCCTAACTGACCTAAGACAGGGAATTTGTACTAGGATTAAATGTCAGGAATTGTGCTAAAACGGAGTTTAAAGTATTTGGCTAAGGTGTATGTAAACTTCCGACTTCAACTGTATGTCTGGTTCACCGCTCTGTTCCCTGCTTCAGCATTGATTGTCAAATGTTCTTGTATACCAGTGTGCTGACGCTGTTCCTGTTTCATTCCATGTCTGTTCCAATTAAATGTTTGACTCCCCGTACCTGCTTCTCTACTCCAGCGTCGGTCCTTACACAGCTGGCATTCTCCTTTCCTTTATGTGGCTCATTTTCAGCACACCACCCACCTCATCCATGTTTCCATCGCTCTGGGTATTCATCGTCACCTTGTGTAAGTGACACATCAGCAAGGATACACAGGCACTTGCGTCATCTCACACCAGTTGTGAACTTGATGCAAACAATGGCAAATACATTTTTCTTGATGGAATGTTACTCGTTTGACTTAGTTTCCGGTGGCTTCTGCTGTAGGGTTGCTGTTACCGGAGGTTCCCCTTTGTGACACACCACTGAAATAGAACAGCCCTCCATGTGCTCGCCAGAGGTAGCCTGACTGCCATTAGGTACCGAGATGAGATCCTCAGAGCCCTTGTGAGACCATATGCTGACACATGCACATTTGTGACCTGCTGGAGGTCATTTTGCAGGGCTCTGGCAGTGCTCCTCCTTGCACAAAGGCGGAGGTAGCGGTCCTGCTGCTGGGTTGTTGCCCTCCTACGGCCTCCTCCACGTCTCCTGATGTACTGGCCTGTCTCCTGGTAGCGCCTCCATGCTCTGGACACTACGCTGACAGACACAGCAAACCTTCTTGCCACAGCTCGCATTGATGTGCCATCCTGGATGAGCTGCACTACCTGAGCCACTTGTGTGGGTTGTAGACTCCGTCTCATGCTACCACTAGAGTGAGAGCACCGCCAGCATTCAAAAGTGACCAAAACATCAGCCAGGAAGCATAGGAACTGAGAAGTGGTCTGTGGTCACCACCTGCAGAATCACTCCTTTATTGGGGGTGTCTTGCTAATTGCCTATAATTTCCACCTTTTGTCTATTCCATTTGCACAACAGCATGTGCAATTTATTGTCAATCAGTGTTGCTTCCTAAGTGGACAGTTTGATTTCACAGAAGTGTGATTGACTTAGAGTTACATTGTGTTGTTTAAGTGTTCCCTTTATTTTTTTGAGCAATGTATATACTCGGAATCCATGATGACAGATTATTGGCTGGACATCCTTTGTGTGGTGGACCATTCTTGTTACACACGGGAAACTGTTGAGAGTGGAAAACCCCAGCATCGTTGCAGTTCTTGACACAAACCAGTGCGCCCGGCACCTACTGTACTACCATAAACCCTTATATTTGTCTTGCCCATTCACCCTCTGAATGGCACACGTACACAATCCATGTCTCAAGGCTTAACAATCCTCCTTTAACCCGTCTTCTCCCCTTCATCTACACTGATTTGAAGTGAATTTAACAGATATCAATGAGGGATCATAGCTTTCACCTGGATTCACCTGGTCAGTCTGTGTCATGGAATAGAGCAGGTGTTCTTAATGTTTTTTTTATACTGTCTATAGTCTGTACTGTTTCTCACGTACACTCAACGCTTGATTGCATTATTTTCACAATATGACTGCAATGGAAGATATTTTCCATCCCATGACTTTGGTCATGTTCCTCATCATACCTTGATGAATGTTGGAGAGGATCTTCCACATACCCACTCAATCTTCATCAAAGCATTATTCAGATCTTAGCACAGGCACTTGATCTGTTAAATGTATGGTTATTGTTGATATTCAGAGAGAAACGTTGAAATCGGACTAAATTGTTTAAAACATCTGCAGCTGTATAATGCGCATCACATTGTCATTGAGTAAAGTGTGTCATGTTCAACAGAGTCCTCCAGAATCGGAGGTGGTTTTAAAAATCCAGCTTTTGTCAGTAGGTCTAATTTGTCATTTTACTGTATTTATGGACTCATTGAATATGACATGAAAACATACATTATTTTAGATGTTATGGAATAACAGATTTTTAATTAACAGATGTGTCTCGGATTAAGTGTTTTTACCCTGACAAACTGTCACCCTGACTAAATTTCCCTTGAAAGGCCATTGAAGTACCTCAGCACAGATGGCATCCAGTACCTTAGAAAGTCTGTGTATTTGTATGTCATTATCATCAGCAAATCTCCAAGAAATTGTCATGATGGACATTGCCATTTTCCAACTATGTACTGCATATTTAATTATACATTTGGATGTAAGCCTGAGGTAGAATGTGCTCTTCTGATCTTAAAATTCATGGGTTGGTCACAGACATGAAAGTGCCACTAGCTTACACTGGGTGGCAGTAATGAGATGAAAGTTGAATAACTAAGCAAGTTCACAGACGAGTTTCTTCCATTCCTGTATGTGTTTGGAACCTAGAGGGGATTTTTTGTTGTTGTTACAACAAAGGCTCTTTTTATTTGATAAAAACTAGTCTAGTAGAGATTGCCTAATGAGCTTTGTAGAAGTAGGTGAATAACCCCGTAACCTGGCCCCTTGTCTATACAAAATTGTGGGGGAGAGTGTTCTTTGTTGTGATGTCAAAAGTCTACCAGACTAAATGCTCTGTGGAGACAGCACTGTTATGTTCAGTAAGCTGCAAATGAGCTCTATAGTCAATTGCTTTGCTCTTGCAAATACCTCAGAGCAATTCAACTTTCAAAACTGTCTTGAGAAATGATAGTGCTTTGCAGTTGATATGCCTCAATTCCACGCAGTCTTCTTCAATGCATCTTTTTCAACCAATCATCAAACCCTTGATTTATGGAATAAGGTGTTTTAGTACAAGGCTGGAACAACCCCCCACTTCTCAGACGGTTTAAACACACGCCTTTGCAATGTCAGGGAAAAGTGATTGCATTATATTCGACATGTATAATGCAATGAGCAGGATGAATTCAAAGACAAATCATCCAAGCCAAGCAATTGATCTCATTCCTGTGTTTGCATGCGCACTAAGTGCTTTGACTGGTGAGTCCGTGAATGCATGTTCTTTCAGGCTGCACGATTCGGATCAACATGTTTGACCTACTGGGAACAAATAACCTCGAACACCTAACTAACCCTTGTTACTTCTTCAGCATACATCAATATGTAGAGAGAGAAGTTGCTAGTTGAGATGATGACTGGCTCTCGCTGGTCTCTTACACACCCACGGTCTAGTCTCAGCCTCAGAGAGTGGCAGGAGCTGGCTGCTGTCCCCATGGCAACAGGTTTCGAACTCCATCAGCATAACCGGATTTCCTGAGAATACAGAGGGAGGGAGAGGGAGGTGGGGAGAAAGAGAATAGGCTAGCAAAGTCCCACCAAGTTTCTGAAAGAGGTTTCTGAGGTGCCCTGTTCGACCAAAAGCACTTCTGACTTTCAGTGAACCTGACCCAGCTTCCAACAGTTATATCACTGCATAAGTGTTAAGTGTTAGTGCATTAGTGCTAAGTGGATAATGGCAAAAAACAATTGGAGGGCCCAGTGCAATGCTAGGTGATTACTGAAAAAGTGCAAACGCCCAATGTCTTCAATCTGCATTCCATTCATTAATGGATGGGCGTAACAATATAATTGCGCACATTGTTGAGCTTAAACCCTGCACTGTTCAGCACATTGTCAATGGGTGAATCATGATTCCGGGACGTAAGCAAAGCTCTATACTTTCCCTTTTCCATTCAGGGCTGAGCCTTAAGACTTCCATGTGTACCTGAGTTAATAATGGGTATCAGGGGTTGAATGAGATCAGCCTTCAGAGTCTGACTCAGACTGTCTATTCACTGTAATGGCACTCAGTCCGGAGACGGAACAGGTAGACCAATTTAAGAAACGCTGTGAGGTCATTTGCTCACTCATTAGCACACTGGTTTCCTCAGGTTGACAACCGGCCTGTTAATTCGGGGTACAATTTTCACAATGGAGGTGGAGCGTCATTTAAAGCGGGGCTATTTCCGTCCCTGTTCGTTGTTGTGTGCTAGCCTGGGCCGTCACAGTTTGGACAAGATTCCTTAGTCCTTGTGTAATGACTCCACCATGGTTCCACCATTGAGACATATTGCCATCTGTGTGCACACGTAACAGTCGGTGCCTAAGGGTTATTTCTGGTACCCACCCACCCCAATCTGTAGGACAGAGAACCATGAATAATTCGCGTGGGCACCCCATTGGGCTGAGCCCATTCAGACAGGAACTTCTTGGCAAGGGCGTGCGTGAAAAAATACCCCCCATTTAGCTTAATTAACACGTAGCTCCAGCGACCAAAAATAGTTAGGCTACAATCACCAGTGTCTATTTCTTCTGCACCCAACACAGCAAAAGGCACCTGTTCCCGAAATCAACAATTGAGAAATTTTCTGATTGCTTAAACCAACAATGGTAGTAATGATAGAAAAATACACTTGTTAACTCATAATACACAAACAAGGGCTTATTCATATGGGGTATAATGGGTTTTGTTTAGAGCCATTTCATTGTTTGGTGTCGTCTGGCTTACACCTAACTCTCAAAGTCCTCCAGAGTCTGGAATAGCTCTATTTGATGTTGTTGGCACATAATGTCTATAATGAAATGGGCTGTGCTTTTACTGGTTGGCTGTCCTCTTTCTCACTCACCCATACGCACAGCCACATAGCCCCAAGCACCGCCCCTTTCCATTACAACAATTGGAATTTAAAATCCAAACAATAAGACTTCTCAACCCCCAAGGAAAAAAGTACTTTTGAGACAACCAATCAAACCCGTATCTCAATTTCTAATATTTTTTTACCCCTTTTTCTCCCCAATTTAATGGTATCCAATTGTCTTATCACTGCGACTCTCGTATGGACTCGGGAGAGGCGAAGGTCGAGAGCCCGTGCGTCCTCCAAAACACAACCCAGCCAAGCCGCACTGCTTCTTGACACAATGCCTGCTTAACCCGGAAGCCAGGCGCACCAATGTGTCGGAGGAAACACCGTACACCTGGCTACCGTGTCAGCGAGCATTGTGCCCGACCCGCCACAGTAGTCGCTAGAGCGCGATGGGACAAGAACATTCCTGCCAGCCGAACCCGGACGACGATGGGTCAATTGTGCGCCGTCCCATGGGTCTACCTGTGGATCTCTAGTTGCACAGTTGCACAGTGCCTTAGACCACTGCGCCACTCGGGAGGACCCGTAGCTCAATTTCTGAGTGAATATTGCAACAACCAGCTCCAAGACCAGTGTGTCACAGCTCTCCCTGCACTGTTAGTCACAGTTGTTGAGTCAGCCAGGCTAATATTCCACCAACAGCCTATGTAAATTGACCATGGACTTGGTATTACATAATTGTACTCAAAAGCAACCTGGCACCAGTTTTACCTCTTCTTTAGTTTACTATTCATACAATGTTCGGTTCTCTATCAGACAATACTAATGTCCAGTCCCTGTTAGTCCACTGCTCAAAACTTTTTCCCTCTGCTGTCACCAAATGAAATCACATTTTATATGTCACATGATTTGTAAACAATAGGTGTAGACTAACAGTGAAATGCTTACTTACCTGTCCTTTTCAAGCAATGCAGAGTGAAAATATTGAATAAATATAGAAATAGTGACACGAGGAATAATATTCACACAGTGAATAACGAATAACCATAACGAGTAAAAATAACATACGTATGAGTCCCGAGTCGATGTGCAGGGGTAACAGGTAATTGAGGTAGCTACAGTATGTACATATAGGTAGGGGTAAAGTGACTTGGCAAGAGGATAGATAATATACCGCTGTAGCAGCAGTGTATGTGGAGCAGAAGCAGCAGCATATGTGGTGAGTGTGCAACTGTGTGTGTGTGTGTGTGTGTGGTCAGCATGCATGTGTGCCCATGTTATGTGTGTGTGGGCAAGTGTTTGGATGTCAGTGTAAGTATGTGTGTGTGTGTGTGTGTGTGTGTGTGTGGCGTCAGCATGCATGTGTGCTCATGTTATGTGTGTGTGGGCAAGTGTTTGGATGTCAGTGTAAGTGTGTGTGTGTGTGGCGTCAGCATGCATGTGTGCCCATGTTATGTGTGTGTGGGCAAGTGTTTGGATGTCAGTGTAAGTATGTGTGTGTGTGTGTGTGTGTGGCGTCAGCATGCATGTGTGCCATGTTATGTGTGTGTGGGCAAGTGTTTGGATGTCAGTGTGTGTGTGTGTGTGTGTGTGTGTGTGTGTGTGTGGCGTCAGCATGCATGTGTGCCCATGTTATGTGTGTGTGGGCAAGTGTTTGGATGTCAGTGTAAGTATGTGTGAGTGTGTGGGTAGTCCAGTGTGTGTGCATAGAGTCAGTGGAAGAGAGTTAGTTAAAAGAAGGGTCAATGCAGGTAGCCATTTGATTAGCAGTCTTATGGCTAGAAGCGGTTCAGGGTCCTGTTGGTTCCAGACTTGGTGCACGCTAGTACTTCTTGCTGTGCGGTAGCAGATAGAATAGTCTGTGGCTTGGGTGGCTGAAGTCTTTGACATTTTTTGGGGCCTTCCTCTGGCACCACCTGGTAGGGAAAGGGGATACCTCGCCAGTTACACAACTGAATGCATTCAACCGAAATGTGTCTTCCGCATTTAACCCAACCGCTCTGAATCAGAGAGGTGCCATATGCTGACACATGCACATTTGTGGCCTGCTGGAGGTCATTTTGCAGGGCTCTGGCAGTGCTCCTCCTTGCACAAAGGCGGAGGTAGCGGTCCTGCTGCTGGGTTGTTGCCCTCCTACGCCCTCCTCCACGTCTCCTGATGTACTGGCCGGTCTCCTGGTAGCGCCTCCATGCTCTGGACACTACGCTGACAGACACAGCAAACCTTCTTGCCACAGCTTGCATTGATGTGCCATCCTGGATGAGCTGCACTACCTGAGCCACTTGTGTGGGTTGTAGACTCCGTCTCATGCTACCACTAGAAGTGACCAAAACATCAGCCAGGAAGCATAGGAACTGAGAAGTGGTCTGTGGTCACCACCTGCAGAACCACTCCTTTATTGGGGGTGTCTTGCTAATTGCCTATAATTTCCACCTTTTGTCTATTCCATTTGCACAACAGCATGTGAAATTGATTGTCAATCAGTGTTGGTTCCTAAGTGGACAGTTTGATTTCACAGAAGTGTGATTGACTTGGAGTTACATTGTGTTGTTTAAGTGTTCCCTTTATTTTTTTGAGCAGTGTATATTGGTATATATATATACTGTGTATCCATGTTCTCGTTCAGTCACGACTCTTAGAAACATAGGATATTACAGTTTTTCAGGTCTCTTTGATAAGATAGTCTCGAACGGAGCTCATCCAGTTTGTTTTCCAGTGATTGCACTTTCGCCAGTAGAACAGAGGCCAATGGCAGTCTATTTGCTCGCAGACGTACAGTAGTGTCGTCAGGGTGCTGGCTCGACTGCCTCTCTTTCGCCTCCGCTTCCTCCTTTCGCGTCCCGGGCATTAGGGCCTGGTCAAGAGTAAGCAGAACGTCAAAAGCTGGCAACTCATTGAAGTCTAAATGTTTGTCCAAATCAAGGTTAGTGATCACTGTTCTGATCTACAGAAGCTGTTTTCAGTCATAGGAAATTATGTTGGAGACGTCGCGTACAAAAAAAGTTAAGATCAGCATGAAAAATACACACAGAATAGCAGAATTGGTGGCAGAAACAGTAATACAGCTGTTATCCACAGCAGCGCCATCAGCAACCAGACATCAGCGAACAGACACACATCACCTCACAAAAATACAATAACGTCCCACACCCATCAACCCACCAAAAGACAGAAGTGTCACTACTGTAAACACAGAGTCTTACAAAGAAGTCTTGTTTTGTGGGAAGTGTGCAGTCAGAGCAACCCACCAGTAGTAGAACCTCCCCCTGTTTAGTCTGTTGTTTGGATAAGAAAGAGTGTGAATGGCAGGAAGAAAAAGGCAGACATGTCAGCGCCATCAGAGGAACAACTGTTGATTCATAAACGATCCCATATCAAGTGCCGAGAACATTTACTTTGATGTTCCAGCCGTCATCTTTTGTCAAGAAAAACCATGCTCATATCATATACCGGCAATCCAAGCATGGTTTGTCTTGACAAAAGACGAGCGATTTGCGCGATAAACGATTGAAGTGAAAAGTGTTTGCGTTTAAGTTTAAAAGGTTGCTCGACAGTGAGAGTGCATTCGTGAATGGAGCAGTAAATGTGTGTTGTATTTGAACAACCTTAAAGAGTCGGGTGAGTGTTTCTATGACAACGTGGGTAAAGATTCAAGTTCATTAGAATGCAGTTTGAGTACCATACTTAGGCCTCATTCACCTGAGACATGCGGGAAGAGACGGGTTGTCTGCTGTGTCACAAATGGCACCAGGCGACACCAGCTGATCAAAGTCTGTTGATCAAAGTCTGTGTAATTAATTAACAAACGTCTCGGGACTTCTTAGGTCGTCTGTGTCCACAATTTGTTTAATTGGAGATCCAGCCAGGCATAGTGTGATAAGAATATTGTAAACCGCTATGGCACTGTCATGTCGAATTGCAGTAGGTAAAGTAGGTAAAGAACGAGTAATACAGTAGGTAAAGAACGAGCAATATGGACTTTTAAGGGCAATTTATTTGCCTTCCATTTTGGGATTTATATTAGCCTACAACATTCCAGCATATCACACCTGCATGGAAGGACATCATATAGGCACTGCTGTTAGTTTGACAATACGGTGCATTTGGAAAGTAACCAGACCTCTTTGACTTTTTCCACATTTTGTTATTCTAAAATGGATTAAATAGTTTCCCCCCTCATCAATCTACACACAATACCCCATAATGGCAATGCAAAAACAGGTTTTTAGAAATGGTTGCAAATTCTGATACTGAAATGATTTGTTTTGGACTCTACACTATGGAGAGTTCCCTGAAGACTGTTGGTTCCAGACAGAATATATACTGAAAAAAATAACACAACATGCAACAATTTCATCAATTTTACTGAGTTACAGTTCATATAATGAAATCAGTCAATTGAAATGAATTCAGTTGGCACTAATCTATTGATTTCACATGACTGGGCAGGGGCTCAGCCATGGGTGGGCCTGGGAGGGCATAGGCCCACCCACATGGGAGCCAGGCCAACCCACTGGGGAGCCAGGCCCAGCAAATCAGACTGAGGTTTTCCCCACAAAAGGGCTTTATCACAGACATAAATACTCCTCAGTTTCATCAGCTGTCCGGGTGGCTGGTCTCAGACGATCCCGCAGGGGAGGAAGCTGGATGTGGAAGTGGAGGTCCTGGGCTGGGGTGGTTACACATGGTCTGTGGTTGGGAGGCCGGTTGGAAGTACTGCCAAATACAACTTTGGAGGCGACTTATGATAGTGAAATGAACATTAAACTCCATGGCAACAGCTCTGGTGGACATTCTTGCAGTCAGCATGCCAACTGCACGCTCCATCAAAACTTGAGACATATGCGGCACTGTGTTGTGTGACAAAACTGCACATATTAGAGGGACTTTTATTGTAGCCAGCAGAAGGTGCACCTACAGTTGAAGTCGGAAGTTTACATACACCTTAGCCAAATAGATTTAATCTCAGTTTTCCACAATTCCTGACATTTAACCATAGTAACAATTCTCTGTCTTAGGTCAGTTAGGGTCACCACTTTATTTTAAGAATGTGAAATGTCAGAATAATAGTAGAGAAAATTACTTATTTCAGCTTTTATTTCATTCATCACATTCCCAGTGGGTCAGAAGTTTACATACACTCAATTAGTATTTGGTAGCATTGCCTTTAAATTGTTTAACTTGGGTCAAACGTTTCGGGTAGCCTTCCACAAGCTTCCCACAATAAGTTGGTGAATTTTGGCCCATTCCTCCTGACAGAGCTGGTGTAACTGAGTCAGGTTTGTAGGCCTCCTTGCTCGCACACGCTTTTTTAGTTCTGCCCACAAATGTTCTATAGCATTGAGGTCAGGGCTTTGTGATGGCCAGTCCAATACCTTGACTGTGTTGTCCTTAAGCCATTTTGCCACAACTTTGGAAGTATGCTTGGGGTTTGTCCATTTGGAAGACCCATTTGTGACCAAGCTTTAACTTCCTGACTGATGTCTTGAGATGTTGCTTCAATATATCCACATAATTTTCTCCCTCATGATGCCATCTATTTTGTGAAGTGCACCAGTCCCTCCTGCAGCAAAGCACCCCACAATAAGATGCTGCCACTCCTGTGCTTCACGGTTGGGATGGTGTTCTTTGGCTTGCAAGCCTCGCCCTTTTTCCTCCAAACATAACGATGGTCATTATGGCTAAACAGTTCAATTTTTTTCATCACACCAGAGGATATTTCTCCAAAAAGTACGATCTTTGTCCCCATGTGCAGTTGCAAACCGTAGTCTGGCTTTTTTTGGGCGGTTTTGGAGCAGTGGCTTCTTCCTTGCTGAGCGTGTCGATATAGGACTCGTTTTACTGTGGATATAGATACTTTTGTACCTGTTTCCTCCAGCATCTTCACAAGGTCCTTTGCTGTTGTTCTGGGATTGATTTGCCCTTTTCTCACCAAAGTACATTCATCTCTAGGAGACAGAACGCATCTCATTCCTGAGCGGAATGACGGCTGCGTGGTCCCATGGTGTTTATACTGTGTACTATTGTTTGTACAGATGAACGTGGTACCTTCAGGCGTTTGGAAATTGCTCCCAAGGATGACCCAGACTTGTGGAGGTCTACAATTTTTATTCTGAGGTCTTGGCTGATTTCTTTAGATTTTCCCATGATATCAAGCAAAGAGGCACTGAGTTTGAAGGTAGGCCTTGAAATACATCCACAAGTACACCTCCAATTGACAAAAATTATGTAAATTAGCTTATCAGAAGCTTCTAAAGCCATGACATAATTTTCTGGTATTTTCCAAGCTGTTTAAAGGCACTGTCAACTTAGTGTATGTAAACTTCTGACCCACTGGATTTGGGATACAGTGACTTTTAAGTGAAACAATCTGTCTGTAAACAATTGTTGAAAAAATTGCTTGTGTCATGCACAAAGTAGATGTCCTAACCGACTTGCAAAAACTATAGTTTGTTAACAAGGAATTTGTGGAGTGGTTGAAAAGCAAGTTTAAATACCTCCAACCTAAGTGTATGTAAACTTCCGACTTCAACTGTGTGTAATGATCATGCTGTTTAATCAGCTTCTTGATATGCCACACCTGTCAGGTGGTTGGATTCTCTTGGCTAAGGATAAATGCTCACTAACAGGGATGTAAACAAATTTGTGCACAACATTTGAGAGAAATAATACTTTTGTGCGTATGAAACACGTCTGGGATATGAAACATGGGACCAACACTTTACATGTTACTTGTATTATTTCTATTTCTCCTATAATCCCTGTCTTGTTTCCTTCTGAAATATGACTGTTTGTTTGATTTTAGGCCCTCTAATCCTCATTCCCTGTTTGTGACTCTGGTTCTGTATCCTACCACATTAGTACATCATTTAGCATTTATAACCTCCATTATTCATTCATCCTGTACATGCCTTGTTTTATCCTGGGTATTTCCAATTAAATCGGACCTGTTTTGTAAAAATATCTACTGTCTCCAAGAAAGCATTGCCTTGTCATTTTAAGAACTTAATTGCCTACAGAATTATAAGTTGCCCATACTTATAATTGTAACTATTTTATAGCAAGTGGTTCCCCATTAATAATTTCATAGTAATAAGTGTACACACTCCCCTACACCAGGGACTACTGTCTGTACCACTATTGCAGTTATGAATTCAACACCATGCTCTCTCATCCCCAGAGGGCACAGCGCGTTCTGTTGCTTGGGGGGGGGCGCTAATTGCCCCATTGGCATTCCGTGCGGGGCAGCCGGAAGCTGAGGCAGCACCAGACAGGGATGATTAATTCCAGCCGTTGTAATTACAGTGCGACAGGGACCCTGTGAACTCGTGGTCTGAGTTTATGCTTATGCCACTTCCGTTCAGAATGTGTTGCTCCCTTCCATCTCCACTGCCCTTTGTGAATTGGGGTTGTTTAGCAAATATTGCATCTGGTTAGGGTCATTTCCTCTCCTTTGAATACTGATAAGGTGTACACGTCCATCGCATCTACATTCAGTGTGTTAGTTCCGTAATTGGAACTTAATGCAGTCTCATGCGGCAAGGAAATGTTCCCTTATTTTCACCTACATGTACACTGCCTTCATGTACGTAGTAGGACTAAGCACTGTGTATCCTGTAGTGAGAATAGATTTGGGTGACGTCCAATGACAATATAGCCTAGATGTGGTTGGAACACAATAGTCATGGTTTATAAGGTACAGCCTAATCCTCCTCAAGTACCTTTCTACCAGTTAGTGCTTACTTTTCCTGTTGAGAATTGTATTTTTCTTCATAGTGAAGTTCATTACATTTATATAGTGTACATGTGTCTGCTGAAGCTAGCTCGGCTCTCACACTCTATCCACTTTGCATTGCTTATGTCCTCAGCACTATTGAAGATTACATCAGAGCGATCCCCTGCAATTTTTATGATTTGTTTTCATTGTGAATTCCTGTGATTCCTAGAAGTCTGATTCACTTGAACACAACTGGCCTCTTAGGTGTTCTACGTCTTAGGTGTTTGTCTGTACCTTGAGGCTCCAATCAAGCAGCATGTCTTTTGTTCTTTAGAAGTCCCTGATACTTAGGCATTGTGGTCAAGAGTCAAATGTGAACCATTACCACAGCAACCCAGTCAATGTCACAAATGGTGCACTATTCCCTATATATTGCACCCTATATACAGTACCAATCAAAAAAGTTTGGACACACCAACTCATTCAAGGGTTTTTCTTTATTTTTACTATTTTCTACATTTAAGAATAATCGTGAAGACATCAAAACTATGAAATAACACATATGGAATCAAGTAGTTCCCCAAAAAGTGTTTAAACAAATCAAAATATATTTTAGATGTTAGATTCTTCAAAGTAGCCACCCTTTGCCTTGATCACAGCTTTGCACACTTTTGGAATTCTATCAACCAGCTTCACCTGGAATGCTTTTCCAACAGTCTTGAAGGAGTTCCCACATATGCTCAGCACTTGTTGGCTGCTTTTCCTTTGCTCTGCGGTCCAACTCATCCCAAACCTCATTCCCTGTTTGTGACTCTGATTCTGTAGCCTATCACATTAGTACATACTTATGTATTTACAATCTCCATTATTCATTCATCCTGTACATTCATTGTTTTACCCTGGTTATTTCTAAATAAATCGTGTGTGTTTTGTAAAAAAGATCTACTGTCTCCAAGAATGCATTGCCTTGTCATTTTGAGAACTTCATTGCCTTCAGAGTTATACGTTAACCGTACTTATAATTGTAACTATTTCATAGCTTCTCGCTGACTTATAGCAAGTGGTTCCCCGTGAATCATTTCATAGTAAGACATACATCATGGCATACATCATGGCGACAGCTAATGGGGATCCAAATAAAGATGAAAGACAGCATGGGTTCTATTCCTGTTTTGAGTGATAGGCCACCCACTCTCATCTTAATATCACTCAATCCCTTCTGTCTCTTTATTTCATTGTAAGCCCTTCCTTTACTGGCTGAACTGTGAGTCATGTAGTGGATGAGACAGAGTAGGGCATAACAATACAGCACTTTGGGCTCCCGAGTGGCTCCCTTTGGGCTCCCACTGCACCTCAGTGCTAGAGGTGTCACTACAGACGCCCTGGTTTGAATCCAGGCTGTATTACAACTGGCTGTGATTGGGAGTCCCGTAGGGCGGTGCACAATTGGTCCAGCGTCGCCCGGGTTTGGCCAGTGTAGGCAGTCATTGTAAATAAGAATTTGTTCTTAATAACTGACTTGCCTAGTTAAATAAATGTTACACACATTCTAGTTAGGATACTATGACGACAAAGACCCAACATTTGTATTATTCCAGAGTTATTTTGTTGGATTTTACAAAGGCCTGTGCAAAAATACTATTGATGTGAAATTACTCCGATTTTCTCTATTTCTTTAACTCTTTCTCTCTTCTCAGGACTCAATCAATAGGACTGCATCTGCTTTTTTTTGTTTAATTTGTGTGCTGATAGTTATCTGAGGGTCTGCATTAGAAATAGTTAGAAAACAAAGATCGCAGAATCTAAAAGCAGATACAGCATTTCCATGTGTGAACTCTAGTTCTCCAGAACAATAATGTCGGGTTCATGTTTTCAACGTGTAACTGACACTATGTCCGTCCGGCAGGCTACTGCTTTGCTTTGTACCTCTTAGCAGGTGCCACATCAAGGTTCTGCTTCCATTCACAGTCACAGGTGAGACTCTTTCACCTCAGTGCACTGATTCTGATCCGATTGCCATGTTCTTCATAGTCCAGCTGTTTTCCTGCCTCTGTGTGTCAGTGGTCCTTCTGTTCTTTCCTCTCCGATGTGCGTCATTCAGAAGCGTGTGCCGTAAGCATCGACCACTCCTAAGCTCTTGCCATCATTGATTTGCAGCATGTGCAGTCACAGAGGACAGGCTCGCATTCAGGCCACAAACTTGGGCTGCCTCTCTCTGAAATATAGGACAAGATTCATATAGGATTTACCACATGTCAACGATGGCCACAGACCATACAGTTGATTGGGGTGAACAATTTGTAAATGATGTCATTTATGTCGCGCCATATTATTTTATTTCAGAAACATTTATTTCCTAAGAACACAATTTAATTGGACATAGACATGTAAGGCATGTCCTCTGCTTAGGGATCAAACCTCTCTTTTCATCCAGAGGAAGCAGTAGTTTCCCCGATATCTTTCATTGTAATCCCCCCCCATCAATGACCTACCTCCTGCTGTGACCTGACCCACTATCCCAGCTTTAACCTCACTGGATCTCACAACATTCCATTGCCTAGACAGCCAGTCTTCCACAGGTCCATGATTGCACAAATCGATCCAAAACAAAATATTTCTGAAATGCTAATTACAATACCATTGCATCTGTTGATTCACGTCCTCAATGACTGCTTAGTGCTTAGTCGTCCGATGAGCGTTATACCCTTGGAGCTCAGTGCGCACGCAGGTGACACTGAGCTAATAACTCAGGTGGGCTGTATTAGAAAATTGGGGATGAATCAGGACTTCCTTTATCTTAATAATGGAGTACGCTTGTTCTTTTTTTTAAAGGAGTGAGGCAGTCCCGCTGCTCTCGTATTTTAATTTTTATTGGATAGGATAGACGGAGAGGAAAGAGTTGTTGAATAGTGGTGGGGCTGGATTTCAACCCATGCTGCAGTGGTGACCAAGAGACAGCAGCAGGTAGACTTGAAATGAAGTCTTGTTTTGTTTCGATCCTCGGTTCAGTTCTTCCCACCTAAAGGCTGTTCGTTGTTGTTTTGAACCGTCTTGTTTACGTCTACTGACCAGCTGCAGCAGCCCTCGGGTCAAAGAGCGTCCTCGGGCGTCACCTGGCTGATGATTACATTACAGATTGCGAAAACACCACAGCAAACCTGGTCGCATCTTGAGGATCCTCTGCCTCAATTAGAGAAACGCAATCGCAGGGTAAACAACAACTTCCTTGTAGCGAACAGCTTCGCTGCACCACCTCTGGAATCAATGGAGGTTTAGCAGTAGGAGCAGGTGTTTTCGGGGCTGCTGCCGTGTGCCCTGCTAGAGTTGGCTTGTGAGGTGTTGTCAGTAGGGCAGCAGACATGCTTGAAGGTATGTTTACTGTCTCTTCCTCCTAGCCATGTTTTGTCTAGTCACATTGAATCTCCTCTGTGGTCTTTTCTCTGTGGTTGTGTGTGGCTCAGTTGGCACTTGCAGGGATCTTGGGTCAGGATCTTGGGCTCGATTCTCGCTGGGGCCACTCATACGTAAATGTATGAACGCAGTCTCTTTAGATAAAAGCGTCTGCTAAATGAAATCTATTATTGTATTATATAAACCTCTTCCCCTCACCCATGTCTCTACCAGACAACATTTGATGCACCTATATATTCCATGAGGCACCTGCAAGAAAATATGTAGTAAGAAAGGTTTGTCTTGGTGTTGACGTCATACCTGTCTGGTAACATAAAGCATGTGCCTTTTTGTGCAGGCAGGTGACTATACCTTGTTTGAGATGCAATGGACAGCAGTGATGGCTGCAGAGATGTCTGCTATATTATTGAATTTCAGCTTTTTATTGAATCCCAGCTTTTCTGTTTACTTCCGCCCTTCCATCTCTGGAGACCCTGTGCGTCGACCCCTTCTGATCCAGCCTCACTTTCTCCCTGCTCCTATCATTTCACACACACCGTCAAGATCAATAGGCTCTCTTTGTCTTTCATTCATTCTCTCTCTCTCTCCCTCCCTCGCTTTCTCTGCATCCTCGACCCTCCCTCTCGCTACCTGGTCACTGATGTCTGTGTCTGTTAAGGTGCTGTCATTCGGACAGACGCCGTGTTCAATAACTGCAATCAGCCCACGCAGGGTTTTTCTGTGTGTGTGTGTGTGTGTACGTGCACGTGTGTGTTTGAGGGAACGAGCTAGCCTTTCAAAATGAGCTAGCCTTTCAAAATAGTCTTTGAAAGGCTAGCTGTGTTTGCTCTCTCCCAATGACGTCAATAAAATGTTAAGGGAAGCGGAAGCTGTAGAGAATATAAGAGAAAATTAACACCCACGGCAATCACTTCAGCACCAGCGTACTGTGCAGGCAATTGCAATAAAGGGTTGAGTGCCAGGACCTCTCAAAAGGTAACTTCTTTTATATCGTTCAAGTCTCCTGGAGGCTCATCCGGAAACCTGCACCACTGTGACACTCTGTCTACGTTGCTTCCTCACCTACTGGGTGTACATTCGTCTGCAGTCCACACACACACTCTCTCCATCTGCAGTCTGCACAGTCACACGCATTAGTTTCTTTCTCCTTTTGTCTCCGTTAAAACCTTGCGTCCTTGTGTATATAGTCCACATGCAAAGCCAGTCAATATAATGCATGCCTTTCAGACAAAAAAAAAGGAACTTCAATGACAACAGCTCTAAACTTTGTCACCGGATCATCGCAGCTAGCTAGATGCAACCCGAGTGACTACTCCTGGCTAACGTCTGTACCGAAGCAAGCACCAATTAGCCTGGGGCTAGCCCATGCTAGGTCCATTCTCCCGGCTAGCTGAAGAGGCCCATCAGCCACTCCTGGGCTACAATACCCAGACCCCTTCTACTGCCGGTACGGGGCACGGAACTCCGCCGATCCTTCACGACTGGACTACCGACGTAACCTGCTCGAGGGGGTACTCAACTGGCCCCTACGCCGCGACGTCCTCTGAATGCCCATCTGCTAGCCTGCTAGCCACTAGCCGCGGCCAGCTAGCTGTCTATAGCATATTGGACTGTTAGCTGAATAGATCCATCGGCCAATGTCTTTGGCCACTATATACCTATTTTGCCAATTGGACTTGGACCCCTCTGCTACTCGGAACCCTACTAATCCATCACGACTGGTCTATCGACGTCACCGCACGCGGAGGCTAAAACAGACTTTCCTCCATCGCGACATCCTTCTAAGGCCCTTCTGCTAGCTTGCTAGCCCCGGCCTGCTAGCTGTCTGAGTCGCCGTGTCTCCAGCCAGCCCAACCACTCACTCACAATTAATAAAAAATCATACAATGTGATTTTCAGGATTTTTGTTTTAGATTCCGTCTCTCACAGTTGAAGTGTACCTATGATAAAAATTACAGACCTCTACATGCTTTGTAAGTAGGAAAACCTGCAAAATCGTCAGTGTATCAAATACTTGTTCTCCCCACTGTATATAGGTTTTCTCCAGACCTGACTGCCCTTGACCAGCACAAAAACATACTGTGGCGTTCTGCATTAGCATCGAATAGCCCCCGTGATATGCAACTAGGAAAGCAAAGGCTAGCATTTTCAAGCAGAAATCTTCATCCTGTAGCACAAACTCAAAAAATCTCTGGGACACTGTAAAACCCATGGAGAATAAGAGCACCTCCTCCCAGCTGCCCACTTCACTGAGTCTAGGAAACACGGTCAGCACCGATAAATCTACTATAATTAAGAAGTTCAATAAGCATTTTTCTACGGCTGGCCATGCTTTCCACCTGGCTACCCCTACCCCGATCAACAGCCCAGCACCCCCCACAGCAACTCGCCCAAGCCTCCCCCATTTCTCCTTCACCCAAATCCAGATAGCTGATGTTCTGAAAGAGCTGCAAAATCTGGACCCCTACAAATCAGCCGGGCTAGACAATCTGGACCCTCTCTTTCTAAGATGATCTGCCGAAATTGTTGCAACCCCTATTACTAGCCTGTTCAACCTCTCTTTCGTATTGTCTGAGATTCTCAAAGATTGGAAAGCTGCCGCGGTCATCCCCCTCTTCAAAGGGGGAGACACTCTAGACCCAAACTGCTATCGACCTATATAAATCCTAGCCTGCCTTTCTAAGGTCTTCAAAAGCCAAGTTAACAAACAGATTACTGACCATTTCGAATCCCACCGTACCTTCTCCGCTATGCAATCTGGTTTCAGAGCCGGTCATGGGTGCACCTCAGTCACGCTCAAGGTCCTAAACGATATCATAACCGCCATCGATAAGAGACATTACTGTGCAGCCATCTTCATCGACCTGGCCAAGGCTTTCGACTCTGTCAATCACCACATTCTTATCGGCAGACTCAACAGCCTTGGTTTCTCAAATGATTGCCTCACCTTGTTCACCAACTACTTCTCTGATAGAGTTCAGTGTGTAAAATTGGAGGGTCTGTTGTCCGGGCCTCTGGCAGTCTCTATGGGGGTGCCACAGGGTTCAATCCTCGGGCCGACTCTCTTCTCTGTATACCTCAATGCTGCTGGTGATTCTCTGATTCTCTGATACACCTCTACGCAGATGACACCATTCTGTATACCTCTGGCCCTTCTTTGGACACTGTGTTAACTAACTTTCAGACGAGCTTCAATGCCATACAACTCTCCTTCCGTGGCCTCCAACTGCTCTTAAATGCAAGTAAAACTAAATGCATGCTATTCAACCGATCGCTACCCGGACCTGCCCACCCGTCCAGCATCACTACTCTGGACGGTTCTGACTTACAATATGTGGACAACAACAAATAGCTAGGTGTCTGGTTAGACTGTAAACTCTCCTTCCAGACTCACATTAAGCATCTCCAATCCAAAATTAAATCTTGAAACGGCGTCCTATTTCACAACAAAGCATCCTTCACTCATGCTGCCAAACATACCCTCGTAAAACTGACCATCCTACCAATCCTCGACTTTGGCGATGTCATTTACAAAATAGCCTCCAACGCTCTACTCAACAAATTGGATGCAGTCTATCACAGTGCCATCCATTTTGTCACCATAGCCCCATATACTACCCACCATTGCGACATGTACGCTCTCGTTGGCTGGCCTTCGCTTCATACTCGCCGCCAAACCCACTGGCTCCAGGTCATCTACAAGTCTCTGCTAGGTAAAGCCCCGCTTTATCTCAGCTCACTGGTCACCATAGCAGCACCCACCCGTAGCATGCGCTCCAGCAGGTATATCTCACTGGTCACCCCCAAAGCCAATTCTTCCTTTGGCCGCCTCTCCTTCCAGTTCTCTGCTGCCAATGACTGGAACGAACTGCAAAAATCACTGAAGCTGGAGACTCGTACCTCCCTCACTAGCTTTAAGCACCAGCTGTCAGAGCAGCTCACAGATCACTGCACCTGTACATAGCCCATCTGTAAATAGCCCATCCAACTACCTCATCCCCTACTGTATTTAGTTATTTATCTGTCTCCTTTGCACCCCAGTATCTCTACTTGCACATTCATCTTCTGCACATCTACCATTCCAGTGTTTAATTGCTATATTGTAATTATTTCGCCACCATGACCTATTTATTGCCTTACCTCCCTTATTCTACCTCATTTGCACACACTGTATATAGACTTTTTCTACTGTATTATTGACTGTATGTTTGTTTATTCCATGTGTAGTTGTATGTGTCAAACTGCTTTGCTTTATCTTGGCCAGGTCGCAGTTGTAAAGGAGAACTTGTTCTCAACTAGCCTACCTGGTTAAATAAAGGTGAAATAAAAAAAGATGATTATTTAATTTCAGAGTTTTTTAAAATCCCTGGTATGCACGTGCAGAACGTGACAAATATCAGGTAAAGCAATGGCAACGTGTTGTTTGATTCCAGTAGTTTATGCAGGTGTAGCAACTGGATGCTCTCCATCAATGAAACCAACTGATGCATTTTACTGGCATTAATAAGCGTGTTGCTTGCCAGAGTAATATTGGAAATGCATCCTTTATGAGAAATATTTTTCTCTCTACAAATTAGTGGAACATGAAGATGCACTATATATACAAAAATATGTGGACAAAATCAGTGGATTTGGCTATTTCAGCCACAATCGTTGCTGACAGGTGTATAAAATCAAGCACACCGCCATGCAATCTCCATAGACAAACATTGGCAATAGAATAGCCTTACTGAAGAGCTCAGTGTCATTCAACGTGGCACCGTCATAGGATGGCACCTTTCCAACAAGTCAGTTCGTCAAATTTCAGTCCTGCTAGAGCTGCCCTGGTCAACTGTAAGTGCTGGTATTGTGAAGTGGAAACAACTAGGACCAACAACGGTTCCGCTGTGAAGTGGTAGGCCACACAATCACACAGAACGGGACCGCAGAGTGTTGAAGTACGTAGCACGTAAAAATCGTCTGTCCTCGGTTGCAACACTCACTACCGAGTTCCAAACTGCCTCTGGAAGCAACATCAGCACAAGAACGGTTCGTTAGGAGCTTCATGAAATGAGTTTCCATGGCAGAGCAGCCACACACAAGCCTAAGATCACCATGCGCAAAACGCACCACGTTTTATCATTATTAGATCACGCTTACCAGATACACTTGTCTAAATTGATGGGTCATGTGAAGGAAATGCTATAACCAGCCTCCAGCCACATCTAGCTAAGAGGATGGGTCACTATTGTCTAGACATGTACCCATGTTAATGAAATACAATAGATGGCTGTAATCACCCCCGCAGACACACCTGGATAATTTTATGGGTCATGTAATAATCCGTCCGAAGTAGTCTTTTGTTTAGACATGTAGCTAACTAGGTACCTAGCTAAACAATGAACCGGCATAATCCCAACTCATACTACTACCAATAAAAACATTGTCATAGCTGTAGTATGAATGCAGGTAGCTAAAGCTAACAAACTCGTTTCAATGTTAGCTAGCTAACATTAGGCTATAACTAGCAATGTAAATGGATTACTGATTCAAATAATATTACTACACAGATCATACACATAACGTAAGCTAGTGAGCCATCAAGCTAACATTTGCTAGCTAACTAACAGTATGCTTTAACTTGCAATAAAAATAACTTTCTGACTAAATTAGAAACGTATATCTGAAAATGTAGCTAAACTTTACCTGCATGGATACATGTACAGTGGGGAGAACAAGTATTTGATACACTGCTGATTTTGCAGATTTTCCTACTTACAAAGCATGTAGAGGTCTGTAATTTTTTATCATAGGTACACTTCAACTGTGAGAGACGGAATCTAAAACAAAAATCCCGAAAATCACATTGTATGATTTTTAAGTAATTCATTTGCATTTTATTGCATGACATAAGTATTTGATCACCTACCAACCAGTAAGAATTCCGGCTCTCACAGACCTGTTAGTTTTTCTTTAAGAAGCCCTCCTGTTCTCCACTCATTACCTGTATTAACTGCACCTGTTTGAACTCGTTACCTGTATAAAAGACACCTGTCCACACACTCAATCAAACAGACTCCAACCTCTCCACAATGGCCAAGACCAGAGAGCTGTGTAAGGACATCAGGGATAAAATTGTAGACCTGCACAAGGCTGGGATGGGCTACAGGACAATAGGCAAGCAGCTTGGTGAGAAGGCAACAACTGTTGGCGCAATTATTAGAAAATAGAAGAAAATAGAAGAAGTTCAAGATGATGGTCAATCACCCTCGGTCTGGGGCTCCATGCAAGATCTCACCTCGTGGGGCATCAATGATCATGAGGAAGGTGAGGGATCAGCCCAGAACTACACAGCAGGACCTGGTCAATGACCTGAAGAGAGCTGGGACCACAGTCTCAAAGAAAACCATTAGTAACACACTATGCCGTCATGGATTAAAATCCTGCAGCGCACACAAGGTCCCCCTGCTCAAGCAGGCGCATGTCCAGGCCCGTCTGAAGTTTGCCAATGACCATCTGGATGATCCAGAGGAGGAATGGGAGAAGGTCATGTGGTCTGATGATTCAAAAATAGAGCTTTTTGGTCTAAACTCCACTCGCCGTGTTTGGAGGAAGAAGAAGGATGAGTACAACCCCAAGAACACCATCCCAACCGTGAAGCATGGAGGTGGAAACATCATTCTTTGGGGATGCTTTTCTGCAAAGGGGACAGGACGACTGCACCGTATTGAGGGGAGGATGGATGGGGCCATGTATTGCGAGATCTTAGCCAACAACCTCCTTCCCTCAGTAAGAGCATTGAAGATGGGTCGTGGCTGGGTCTTCCAGCATGACAACGACACGAAGCACACAGCCATGGCAACTAAGGAGTGGCTCCGTAAGAAGCATCTCAAGGTCCTGGAGTGGCCTAGCCAGTCTCCAGACCTGAACCCAATAGAAAATCTTTGGAGGGAGCTGAAAGTCCGTATTGCCCAGCGACAGCCCCGAAACCTGAAGGATCTGGAGAAGATCTGTAGGGAGGAGTGGGCCAAAATCCCTGCTGCAGTGTGTGCAAACCTAGTCAAGAACTACAGGAAACGTATGATCTCTGTAATTGCAAACAAAGGTTTCTGTACCAAATATTAAGTTCTGCTTTTCTGATGTATCAAATACTTATGTCATGCAATAAAATGCAAATTAATTACTTAAAAATCATACAATGTGATTTTCTGGATTTTTGTTTTAGATTCCGTCTCTCACAGTTGAAGTGTACCTATGATAAAAATTACAGACCTCTACATGCTTTGTAAGTAGGAAAACCTGCAAAATCGGCAGTGTATCAAATACTTGTTCTCCCCACTGTATATACTGGAACCATTTAACTCTGTTTTGTTTGTAGCTACATCTTGTTCGACCAGCGTTGTGTCAAATTACTCCGCTTCACACTGACCGTGGCGCATGCAGAGAGTATCCCATCACTTTTTCCAACTGATCTGTCGAGAGCGCCTGCTAAATTCAGGGCATCAATGTTTGCAAATAAATTCAGGGCATCATAATTTGCAAATAAATTCATTAAAAATCCTACAATGTGATTTTCTGGATTTTTTTTTCTCATTTTGTCTGTCATAGTTGAAGTGTACCTATGATGAAAATTACAGGCCTCTCTCATCTTTTTAAGTGGGAGAACTTGCACAATTGGTGGCTGACTAAATGCTTTTTTGCCCCACTGTATGTCAATTTCACTCCCAACAAAGCCTTGAAAATTGAAGCTCAGCCTATTTCCCCTCTATTGACAATGATATAGTGGAGTTCTGGATAGGACAGCCATACAAATCACAAAGAAACATTGGCCTCAACTGTAAACATTCTTCGGAGAAAATAAACATCCATCTCTTGAGTTTGACATATTCCTGTTCCTCCATTGTTTGACATATTCATATAGACGGGTGAGGTGTTTACCAACAAAACCGATGTGTGCACAACTGCGAGGCAAAAACAGACAGGGCTGTCTTACAATCAAAGGATGATTGACATGTAAGCTATATTTAAAAAAAAATTACATTGAAAACATGAATACATTTGCTCAATAAGCACTTGTCGCCTCACATTGTTACAGTGTGTGAGGCAAAACACATCAAGCCAAGAGATGTTATCAAGAACAAGATACAACTAGCTAAAACAAGCCATCGACAATTCACCACACAGCAGCTTCTTTTCATTGTTGCTAGCTATCTGACCATTCAGAAGGCAACCACACACGCCACCTTTTACCTCTGACTTGCACACACGTTATTGTTGTGATGTTGTCAACCCACGTGTCTATTCCTCCATCGTTTAACATATCCCTGACTTGGTAGCAAACTGACGTTCTCTGTGCACTATTCATAAATATGTATTTCGTATGTCCTCAAGGACTGTATTATTTCCTTTTCTTGCCTGCTGAGGAAGATACTTTAATAGAGGGAGGAAGTGTTATTTCTAGTTCTCATCATAAAAAGATCACAAATCCCAGTCAACTGACGCACTACCCAGTTGGAAACTGGTTGAGTCACATAAAAAAAAAAAAAAAATTTAACACCTGCTTGTAATATCTAACATCCACTTTTTTATTTTACGCAATCGTTTACCCACCAGCTGTTGAGGAAAAATGCATTGAAAATGTAGGGATGAAGATTTTCTCTCACTCTTATATCCTTAAATTTTACACATTCCCTGGGCTATTGACTGTCTAGCTCAGAGAAATGCACACAAGCACACACCCGTAACAACCTTTCTTTAACTGAAAAATTATAAATAATTAACTTTGCCCCCGTCTATGAACGGTCCAACCAAACTGTTCAAAATAGCCTAGCTTTGGAATAACTGGAAATAGATACAGTACATGACAGATTTTTTGCTACACACATCAGCGGCGTGATGCCAAACACAAACGTGTGTGCTGACCTTTATTGCAAACGCCTGCAAACACAATCACATTGACGTAGAAACCAATAGCAAGGGAAAAGGTCAAAGTCATTTGCCCGCCACCAAAAGCCCTGACGTTCTCTGTGAGACGTGCAGAATTCTCCAGAAGTATGGGAAGAGAGGATTAAAGTGTAATCCTAACTCATCTTTCTTTACTGGAGGCGGAAATGACAAAGAAGCTCAAGGGAAACGCTGAGTCACTTGGAATACTCCGGTGCTACAGCACAGCGTCAGTAGATGAGCTTCTGAGATATGCAGTGCAGATGGGGGGAATTGAAACAAGCCGAAAGACCAGGCCTGACAATTGAACAGTAGGACCTTGAGGCTTCTCTGACATAAGAACAGGGACCTTGAAGAGCAGGGATGTCAATACAGTGTACCGCATTTAATAAAAGTAATGTTAAGTCCCATGGGTTTTATCCTTTTGTCTTGGCAATTTTGCAAAGGCAGAACATCCCACACAAAGCACATGAAGTAAATGTGACAAATTCATTAAGCCTGTTAAAGGGAACTTCCTCCCTTGCTTGTGACTTCCCCCCTCCCAGTGTAAGGTTATTGGTTGTTAGGGAGTGCAGAAGGATGACACTGCAGTTGTCAAGGACCGTGTGTACGATGGTCCCGGTGTTCGCAGTCAATTCCCAGCCCTTTTTTCAGTCAAACCTTACCCGTTCTTGAGTCAATGCTCCTCACCCCTTTTTGAGTCAATCATCACCCCTTTTTGAGTCAATCATCACCCCTTCTTGACTCATTCCTCACACTTTAGATGGATTACCAATGGCCAAGAGCAGACTGGGGCAAAAATTCAGCTCGGGCGTTTTAGCCACACTAGCCCACATCACTGCACAAGTGCGCACACGTACAGCAGGAATGTCTACCAATGGCATGCCCATATTTTTGTGAGAAATTCCACTGGTCACGCAAAACATTTATAAAGTATTTATGACATATAAATAGCAATCACTTTAGATTAGAGACTGAAAAAATACTTCACTAATGATTAGTGAATTGCTAATTAATGTGGGAATAATGATTAATTAACACAATTTATAACTGCCTGACAAATTACAGACCCTTTAAAATATAGTGTTACCCATGAATAAACACACATATTAGACAAAAAAGAAAATCACTGAATAATGCCTTATAGATGAACATTGGCTTATACATTGCATTCAGAAAGTATTCAGACCCCTTTACTTTTACTTTCACATTTTGTTACGTTACAACCTTATTCTAAAATGAAAGAAATCCCCCCCCCCCCTTCGTCAATCTACATACAATACCCAATAATGGCACACCTGGCACACGCTTGGCACACCTGTATTTGGGGAGTTTCTCCCATTGTTCTCTGCAGATCCTCTCAAGCTCTGTCTGGTTGGATGGGGAGCGATCGATTGGGTTCAAGTCCGGGCTCTGGCTGACCCACTCAAGGACATTCAGAGACTTGTCCCGATGCCACTCCTGCTTTGTCTTGGCTGTGTGCTTAAAATCGTTGTTCTGTTGGAAGGTGAACCTTCATCCCAGTCTGGGGTCGTGAGCGCCCTGGAGCAGGTTTTCATCAAGGATCTCTCTGTACTTTGCTCCAATCATCTATCCCTGGATCCTGTCTCCCAGTCCCTGCCTCTGAAAAACATCCCCACAGCATGATGCTGCCACCACCATACTTCACCGTAGGGATGGTGCCAGGTTTCTTCTAGACGTGACACTTCAATCTTGGTTTCATCAGACCAGAGAATCTTGTTTCTCATGGTCTGAGTGTCCTTTAGGTGCCTTTTGGCAACTCCTAGTGGGCTGTCATGTGCCTTTTACTGAGGAGTGGCTTCCGTCTAGCTGCTCTACCATAAAGGCCTGATTGGTGGAGTGCTGCAGAGATGGTTGTCCTTCTGGAAGGTTCTGCCATCTCCACAGAGGAACTCTGTCTGAGTGACTATCGGGTTCTTGGTCACCTCCCTGACCAAGGTATTTCAGTCATTTTTTTAATGCATTTGCTAAAATGTAAAAAATACTGTTTTGGCTTTGTCATTATGAGGTATTGTGTGTAGATTGATTAGGAAATGTTTTATTTAATACATTTTAGAATAAGGAGAACCCTTTTTGGTTCCAGGTAGAAATCTTTTAGGATCCATGTAGAACCCTCTGTGGAAAGGGTTCTATAGACCCCTAAAGGGTTCTACCTGGAACCAAAAAGGGTTCTCTTTTTAGGTTCTAGATAGCACCTTTTTTCTAAGAGTGTACAATTGCAAGTAGCCTAGTGTCTAAATGTTCCCACGAATCCCCCTTCCCTAATTAGCCAACTATAAGTATGTATGAAATATATTTTGTATAATATACAGCCAAAATATTAGGCCTAACTGCCAGCAGTAGGCTACAATTTACATTTACATTTAAGTCATTTAGCAGACGCTCTTATCCAGAGCGACTTACAAGTTGGTGCATTCACCTTATGATATCCAGTGGAACAACCACTTTACAATAGTGCATCTAACTCTTTTAAGGGGGGGGGGGGGGGGGGGTTAGAAGGATTACTTTATCCTATCCTAGGTATTCCTTAAAGAGGTGGGGTTTCAGGTATTTCCGGAAGGTGGTGATTGACTCCGCTGACCTGGCGTCGTGGGGGAGTTTGTTCCACCATTGGGGTGCCAGAGCAGCGAACAGTTTTGACTGGGCTGAGCGGGAGCTGTACTTCCTCAGAGGTAGGGAGGCGAGCAGGCCAGAGGTGGATGAACGCAGTGCCCTTGTTTGGGTGTAGGGCCTGATCAGAGCCTGAAGGTACGGAGGTGCCGTTCCACTCACAGCTCCGTAGGCAAGCACCATGGTCTTGTAGCGGATGCGAGCTTCAACTGGAAGCCAGTGGAGAGAGCGGAGGAGCGGGGTGACGTGAGAGAACTTGGGAAGGTTGAACACCAGACGGGCTGCGGCGTTCTGGATGAGTTGTAGGGGTTTAATGGCACAGGCAGGGAGCCCAGCCAACAGCGAGTTGCAGTAATCCAGACGGGAGATGACAAGTGCCTGGATTAGGACCTGCGCCGCTTCCTGTGTGAGGCAGGGTCGTACTCTGCGAATGTTGTAGAGCATGAACCTACAGGAACGGGTCACCGCCTTGATGTTAGTTGAGAACGACAGGGTGTTGTCCAGGATCACGCCAAGGTTCTTAGCACTCTGGGAGGAGGACACAATGGAGTTGTCAACCGTGATGGCGAGATCATGGAACGGGCAGTCCTTCCCCGGGAGGAAGAGCAGCTCCGTCTTGCCGAGGTTCAAGAGCGTTGGTGATTGTAACGCGCAAGAGTCATTAAAAGAAACAGGCCCATGGGCCACCGGCTGTGTCAATTGTTTTGGTAACACTTTACAATAAGGTTCCATTTGTAAAGGGTTTATAAAGGGTTTGTAATTACGTTATTAACGTTTTTTTATTACTAAATGGGTTATAACAAGTTGGTCAAAATAGTGTGATGACCAGTCAGTGCTTGCCAAATAGTTAGCCACTATTTCCAGCCATTAACCATTCATAAATGCACTTGCAAATGCGTATAATATTGAACCATTATGTATCATCATGCAACCTTATTTTCAATGGTTGCACATTTAAACGATAGTTATTTTCACCTTTTTGGGTGTGATGCATTGTTGCTCTTTCCCAGGAAAATAAATGGTTGGTTTTAAGACCATTGGTGAACTCCCATGATGTACAGGTAACTTGCCCCATGTTTGAAACCCTGATGATACATTGGTACAGGTACTTATTCCAGGAATGAAGGCTTCATCTGAAGTTCTCAAGCCATATTATTGGTGTGGTTCACTGGTCCAGAATTTTGTGTTGACACTGACATTGGATGCAGTCGTAAATTCATTCTGGCTAACTCCTCCGATTTCAGAGCACACTCGTCAGAGTGTGCCAGAGCACAGAATAACAAATGAATTTATGAACGGGCAACACCCGTTGACTATGACCGGTGTCCGTACACATTGGCAAATAAAAAATAAAAAATTGTTGCCAGCAGCACAGTTACAATCACCAACGCTCTACATAACATGAAAACAGCCTAAACAGCTCTGCTAGGGCGAGTGAAGTGGTCAGAGTGAGGTGTTCTTGCATTTGTGTCTGGAAGTAGCTAGCAAGTTAGCCAAAATTAGCCAGTTAGCGTGGGTGGTTGACTGCCATTGTGAGGTCTGAACGTTACCCTACTCCTCGGCCAGAGCGTCCAGTGTGCGCTCTGAACGATCTGAGAGCGAAACGCTATGAATTTACGAACGGACAATCTGACAATGCCTAGAGCGCACTCTGAGCGTGCTCTGGCACTCCAGAGTGAATTTACGAACACACCCATCATGTGACAGTGCGTCATGAACAATCAGGATGGACGTGGCTATGAGAAGTGGGCAAAGGCCGGACAGAGGAGATTGCATTAAATAAACATTGTTCACAAGATAAAAAGGTTGACAGAAGAGAGAGAGGTTACATTCTCAGTGCTATTTGCTTGGATACAGAAGTTTTGCTGGATGATTTAGCACGCTGCTCGTCTAACTAAGTAGCTAGCTAGCTAATATTTGCCATCACCTCTGTCCTACCTAGCTAGCTAGGAAACATTAGCTAGGTAGCATTAGGTAAAACCTATAGAAACCCTGCTAGACAATTTAGCACAAGAAAATATATGGCATGATATAGTTGCTGGCTAGATAGCAAAAGTCTGCTACCAGCTACCTAGCTAACATCGACATGAGAGAATTTCCATACAATTTGTTTGGCTATCATTTTTGTATTAGCACACTAGCTAACTAGTTATCTAAACTTTGAACGCAGGTACTGTCTCTAGCTAGGCAGCTGGTAAGTTATTTGGCTAGTAACATCCTTTGTCAGCACACTAGGCGATCCAATTTTAAGACTAGCTTACTATCTAGCTAGCTAACTAGGTAGTGTATTAGCAAAAATATTGATAACTAGCTAACCCCTTTAATCTGCGGTAGCTAGCTATTAGTGTTAGCAGGTCATGTGAAACACTAGCTACAGTTGAAGTCGGAAGTTTACATACACTTAGGTTGGAGTCATTAAAACTTGTTTTTCAACCACTCCACACATTTCTTGTTAACAAACTATAGTTTTGGCAGGTCGGTTAGGACATCTACTTTGAGCATGACACAAGCAATTTTTTCCAACAAATGTTTAGACAGATTATTTCACTTGTAATTCACTGTATCACAATTCCAGTGGGTCAGAAGTTTACATTTTTACATTTTTACATTTTAGTCATTTAGCAGACGCTCTTATCCAGAGCGACTTACAGTAGAGTGCATACATTTTATTACATTTTTTACATACTGAGACAAGGATATCCCTACTGGCCAAGAGCAGACGCTCTTATCCAGAGCGACTTACAGTAGAGTGCATTCATTTTTATTTTTTTTATTTTACATACTGAGACAAGGATATCCCTACCGGCCAAACCCTCCCTACCGGCCAAACCCTCCCTAACCCGGACGACGCTATGCCAATTGTGCGTCGCCCCACGGATCTCCCGGTTGCGGCCGGCTGCGACAGAGCCTGGGCGCGAACCCAGCCCAGCCTGGGCGCGAACCCAGAGACTCTGGTGGCGCAGCTAGCACTGCGATGCAGTGCCCTAGACCACTGCGCCTTTAATCAGATAATATTAATTACAAAGAAATTATTTTATAGAATAGCATGTCATATCACTTAATCCGGCATAGCCAAAGACACAACACAAGTAACAGGAAGTTCCGGTGTAGCACACAAAGAGCTTTGTGTCTAGACTCTGACTGTGTCTTATACACTGGAACCACTTTAATTCTCTCTACAACTCTGTGTACTGTCTTCTCCCACAGTAAGCACAGAGTTTCCCGGGGCCACCTCTTTCCGATAGGTTCCTCACAAGGACTCGCTCACCTGGCTGTAGAGTTGCACCGTTGACACCTTTGTCGTAGTACTTCTTCCCTTTCGCTGAGAACTTTTGACTGTTCTCAGAAGCGATTTTGTATGGGTCATGTATCTTTGTTGCCCACCTGTCTGTGAATGTTTGTTGGGTTCTTGTCACACTTTCTGGTTCGACGTTGAGCATTACGTCAATAGGAAGGCATGGGGCTCTGCCATACAGGAGAACAAATTGTGAGTATCCCGTTGCCTCGTGCCTTGTACAGTTATAGGCATGAACAATGTTTGGTAGATGGTCTTTCCACTGTCTTCTTCTCTTCTTGCAGAGTACGAAGCATCTGCAGGAGTGTTCTATTCATCCTTTCTGACTCGATGGATAATTTTGTCTGCTCCGACGTGGCCCATGTCGTCATGTAAGTTCTTCAGCACCGCTGACTTCAGCTTGCTGGGTAGAACAAGTTACTTTCGTTGTCCAGCCTGTCTATACACTATTCCATTTTCCATGACCAGCTTGTTCCACTCATGGACTAGTCTCCATATTATTGGTCTCATGAGCTTTCACTCTCTCATTTGGATTCCATCTTTTGTTTTTCAGCGAGATGATTTCTCTGATTGCAGCATCCTCGTGCTGTGCAGCCTTGTTATCCTCTGGTGTGATGGCAGGCACGCCTTCAGGTGACACACCACCCTCTCTACAGTTGACTTGCAGTGCAGCCACCCATGGAACATTTTTCACTGCTCTGCTTCTTTGCCATACAGCTGAGATGACTTCTGGTGGCATAGATTGTGTATTCACCTACATGATTGTGGAGAACAGGACAAAGTCAACATCTGCGTTCATTTTCCCAGGCCTGTATTCCAGGTGGAAGTGGAATTCGGCCAACTCCCCGACCCAGGGGTGACCTACTGCGTTAAGACTAGCTGTGCTCAGAACATAGGTCAAAGGGTTGTTGTCTAAATTTGTCACAGATCGCGCCTTTATGTGCTAAAAACTCAAGTTTGCCAGAGTGGAGGTGCTAGTTTTTTTCTGCTGGAGTTAGTGTTCTGGACCCATACCCAATTACACGTAGTCTCCCTTTCTGATGTTGGTAAAGAACAGCCCCTAGACCCTCATTGGAAGCGTCAGTGTGTAGCACAAATAGTAAGTCACAGTCTGGGTGGATTGCTTAGCATGTCCACCAACTTGGCTACGATGAATCTGTGTACTGTGAACCAGTCCACTGGACTGGTATCTTTGGATGCCGTTGTCCATTGCTAACCTTCTTAGCATGGAGTTTTCCTCTAGTTGATTTCTGCTTGGCAGTTCCCCCTTTTCTTCTGATGGACTTTGTAGCAGCTCAAATAGGAGTTTGGCCATCCTGGAGAAATCTTGGATGAACGACCTGTTTTAGCCGAAGAATCCCAGCAGTGTTCTCAACTGTCAGTGGCTCCCTCTTCTTTAGCCGCAACACAGCCTCCAAGACTTTTGGGTTGAGCATCGAGAACCGTAGGTTGGATAAGCTCTCCCTTCTCCACAGCTCTGACGTCCCTGTCACCCAGTTGTAGCATCAGCAATTCACCAGATGGTGGCGCTATCCCGGACGAGCCCCCAAAATGTTACCAGCCTTAGTCTGTAGCTGAGGTGGCCTGTAATAGTAAAAAGAACAGACAAGTTTCTATGTTCTGAAAAACGGTGCGTGCGCTCTGCCAAAACTTGCCGTTTCCCCCACTACCACAGTGCAACAGCGCTATCTATTAGCCTGATGGATTAAAGATGCTAAAGTATGTAGAATATACCATTTAGATTAATTAACACAAATACATAAACAAATTGGTTAAAAAAATTATAATAAAGTGGTGTCTGTTTTTAGTGACTTTGTTTTTATCCCATTACACACGCTTCTCACTCTCTGTCACGGATGCCATGGTTGCCCTTAGTTTGAAGATGTAGTCCGGAGACAGGTGTTTTCTCCATCTCCTTAGCTACCATGTTCTAATTCCACTGATTTCAAAACTCGGTCCTCCAGAAAGTGGAGAGCAACACTTACGGAGTTTAACTACGCTATATATATATTTTGTTTTAAAGCCGCGTTAGACAGGATTGCCTGCACATACTGACCAGCTCAAATAGACAGAAGCGTGGCAGAACAATCCGAACTCATCTCGCGGCATGTCCAGCCCACTCATTATCTCAGCCAATCATGGCTAGCGGGAAAGTTGTTGGCTTTTTCTGTGGCTAAATCAACTATGCTCCTAATTAAAATTAAAAAAATTACATTCAAATGGCTCTCCTCTGAAGTAGTGACGCGCGACGTATGCCTAGTTTCCTGAAACAAGTCACAAATGTTGAAAAATTTAAGGGGTCTGAATACTTTCCGAATGCACTGTAAATGCTATGCATACTGAAGTTCTCTTATAGCCTATTGCTATCTTCTTGGCCAGGTCTCCCAAGACCCTGAGTGTCAATGGGTTTCTCCTGGTTAAAATAAATAAATAATGTCATGATAAAAAATAGGAATATCCAACAATGATCAGTGTATATATATATATATATACAGTGGGGAGAACAAGTATTTGATACACTGCCGATTTTGCAGGTTTTCCTACTTACAAAGCATGTAGAGGTCTGTAATTTTTATCATAGGTACACTTCAACTGTGAGAGGCGGAATCTAAAACAAAAATCCAGAAAATCACATTGTATGATTTTTAAGTAATTAATTTGCATTTTATTGCATGACATAAGTATTTGATCACCTACCAACCAGTAAGAATTCCGGCTCTCACAGACCTGTTAGTTTTACTTTAAGAAGCCCTCCTGTTCTCCACTCATTACCTGTATTAACTGCACCTGTTTGAACTCATTACCTGTATAAAAGACACCTGTCCACACACTCAATCAAACAGACTCCAACCTCTCCACAATGGCCAAGACCAGAGAGCTGTGTAAGGACATCAGGGATAAATTGTAGACCTGTACAAGGCTGGGATGGGCTACAGGACAATAGCCAAGCAGCTTGGTGAGAAGGCAACAACTGTTGGCACAATTATTAGAAAATGGAAGAAGTTCAAGATGACGGTCAATCACCCTCGGTCTGGGGCTCCATGCAAGATCTCACCTCGTGGGGCATCAATGATCATGAGGAATGTGAGGGATCAGCCCAGAACTACACGGCAGGACCTGGTCAATGACCTGAAGAGAGCTGGGACCACAGTCTCAAAGAAAACCATTAGTAACACACTACGCCGTCATGGATTAAAATCCTGCAGCGCACGCAAGGTCCCCCTGCTCAAGCCAGTGCATGTCCAGGCCTGTCTGAAGTTTGCCAATGACCATCTGGATGATCCAGAGGAGGAATGGGAGAAGGTCATGTGGTCTGATGAGACAAAAATAGAGCTTTTTGCTCTAAACTCCACTCGCCGTGTTTGGAGGAATAGAAGGATGAGTACAACCCCAAGAACACCATCCCAACCGTGAAGCATGGAGGTGGAAACATCATTCTTTGGGGATGCTTTTCTGCAAAGGGGACAGGACGACTGCACCGTATTGAGGGGAGGATGGATGGGGCCATGTATCGCGAGATCTTGACCAACAACCTCCTTCCCTCAGTAAGAGCATTGAAGATGGGTCGTGGCTGGGTCTTCCAGCATGACAACGACCCGAAACACACAGCCAGGGCAACTAAGGAGTGGCTCCGTAAGAAGCATCTCAAGGTCCTGGAGTGGCCTAGCCAGTCTCCAGACCTGAACCCAATAGAAAATCTTTGGAGGGAGCCGAAAGTCCGTATTGCCCAGCGACAGCCCCGAAACCTGAAGGATCTGGAGAAGGTCTGTATGGAGGAGTGGGCCAAAATCCCTGCTGCAGTGTGTGCAAACCTGGTCAAGAACTACAGGAAACGTATGATCTCTGTAATTGCAAACTAAGGTTTCTGTACCAAATATTCAGTTCTGCTTTTCTGATGTATCAAATACTTATGTCATGCAATAAAATGCAAATTAATTACTTAAAAATCATACAATGTGATTTTCTGGATTTTTGTTTTAGATTCCTTCTCTCACAGTTGAAGTGTACCTATGATAAAAATTACAGACCTCTACATGCTTTGTAAGTAGGAAAACCTGCAAAATTGTCAGTGTATCAAATACTTGTTCTCCCCACTGTATATATATATATATATATATATACTGTATATATTAGTTTCTCTCAACCACCTCTGGTGCTAAAATTAGAGCTCCAGTGAAAGCTATCTGATTGCACCATCTATCTGCAGGGGTTTCGAGTGACATTTGGAGTTCTTTAATAAAGGTATTGAAGAACTTTATTTCAGAACAGTGAAACACTGACAGTAGCTTGAGAAGTAGATGTGCTTGCTGAAAACAAAGCACAACTTTAAAAAACTGTTCATACTTTTTTATCATTATTCCGCTGCCACCTGTAGCACCAAAACAGTAAACGCTATCAACACCAAAACAACTTTAAAACGTCCAGACGTCCTGAATAAATATTTTTGATACTACTAATATTTTTTTACACAACAACCATATTTGTATAAATCCCAATGCATTACAATGGCTTTAGACTTAAATGGGATTTTGGTCGTAACTAGTCTTCAACCATTTCAGCCAGAACCACTATTCAATCTTCATAACGTGCAGATCATTGGGAATAGTGTGCTTGTATACTGACCACAACCACACAACTACTGACCACACAACTAATGAACCACACAACTATTTCAGCTGAAACGACTGACCAAAAACCACAAAACTACTGACACCAGTACTGACCACAACTACTGACCACAACCACACAGCTACTGACCACAACTACGGACCAAAATCACACAACTACTAACCACAACTACTGACCACAACCACACAACTACTGACCACAACCACACAACTAACCACAACTACTGACCATAACTACTGACCACAGCCACATAACCGCTGACCACAACCACACAACTACTGACCACAGCCACACACATACTGACCACACAACTACTGACAACAACCACACAACTACTGACCACAACTACAGACCACACAACTACTGACCACAACCAAACAACTACTGACCATAACCACACACCTACTGACCACAACCAAACAACTACTGACCACAACTACTAACAACAACCACACAACTGTTGACCACAACTATTGACCACAGCTACTGACCACAACCACACAACTATTGACCACAGACCTACTGGCCACAACCATACAACTACTGACCACAACCACACACACCTATTGACCACAACTACTGACCAGAAACACACAACTGTTGACCAGACAACTACTGACCGAAGCCACACACCTACTGACCAAAACTACAACCACACAACTATTGACCAGAACTATTGACCACAACTACACAACTACTGACCACAAACATACTGACCACAACAATACAACTACTGACCACAGCTACTGACCACAACTACTGACCACAACCACATTACTGCTGACCACAATCACACAAATGCTGACCACAGCCACACAACCACTGACCACAGCTACACAACTACTGACCACAACTACCGACCACAACTATTGACCACAACTACACAACTACTGACCACAAACATACTGACCACAACAATACAACTACTGACCACAACTACTGACCACAACCACATGACTGCTGACCACAATCACACAAATGCTGACCACAGCCACACAACCACTGACCACAGCTACACAATTACTGACCACAACTACCGACCACAACTACTGACCACAAACACACAACTACTGACGCACACACACAACTACTGACCACAACCACATACCTTCTGACCACAACCAAACAACCACTGACCACAACCACACAACCACTGACCACAACCAAACAACCACTGACCACAACCAAACAACCACTGACCATAATTACTGACCACAACTACACAAATACTGACCACAACTGCACAACTACTGACCACAACTACTGACCACAACCACACAACTACTGACCACAGCTACTGACCACAACCACACAACTACTGACCACAACCACACAACTACAAATTGTTACTCCCCCCCACATCAGATACAAAAATACACATATGAACAACAACTTACAGATGAACACAAACAACGATTACATCACATCTTCTCAGATCCACATGCTCACACCCCCATCCCTAGTACCTGCATCATTGTTTGCCACATGGTCCTAAAATGTACCAATTTGTTTTTTCTCGGTCGCCCATGCTAGTTCAATATTTCAATAATAAATCACCACAACAATAAATGACCACAACCATAGAGCTACTGACCATAACCACACAACTGCTGACCACAACTACTGACAACAACAATACAACTATTAACCACAGCTGCTGACCACAACCACACAACTACTGACAACAAACCTACTGACCCCAACTACTGACCATAACCACACAACTACTGACAACAAACCTACTGACCACAACTACTGATCCCAACTACTGACCATAACCACATAACTGCTGACTACATCTACTAACCACAACTAATGACAACAACCACACAACTACTGACCACAATTACTGACCATAACTACACAACTGCTGACCCCATCTACTAACCACAACCACACATCTACTGACCATAACTGTTGATCACAACCACGCAACTGCTGACAAAAACCACACAACCACTGACCACAGCTACTGACCGCAACCACTGACCAAAACTACCACTACTGACCACAGCCAAACAACTACTGACCACAACCACTAAGCTACTGACCACAAAGCTACTAATCATAACTACTGACCATAACCATACAACTACTGACTACAACTACTGACCACAACCACACAACTACTGACCGCAACTACTGACCACAACCACAAACCTACTGACCACAACTACTGACCACAACCACACAGCTACTGACCACAAAGCTACTAACCACAACTACTGACCATAACTGTCACGACTCCCGCCGAAGTTGGCTCCGGCCTACTAGCCGCCACCGATCCCTTTTCCCTTTTCTGTTAGTTTTGTCTTATTAGTTGCACCTGTTCCGTTTTGTGTTTTCTTGATTTGCTTCCCTATGTAAGCGTGTGGATCCCGCCCGTTGTTGTGCGGGATTAATTTTGTGTTCACGTTTGTGTCGTAGGTGTTGTTGTGCTCCGGACCGTGTTTACCCTGTGTTTGGGTTGGTTAGTGTTTTGCGCCCTGTGTTTTGCCCATTCCTATTTTCGGTGCCGGAATGAAGTGCATTTTTCCCCTGGAACTCTCTTCTCTCTGCACCTGATTCCTACCAACACACCTAGTTAGCCGTGACAATAACCATACAACTACTGACTACAACTACTGTTCACAAATACTGACCACAACCACACAACTACTGCCACAACTACAAATTGATAATTTTTCCCAACACCAGGTAAAAACATATACTTACAAACAACTTACAGACACACACAAGCAACCACTACATCGCATCTGCTCAGACCCACATGCTCACACCCCCATCCCTAGTACCTGCATTATTGTTTGCCATGTGGCCTTAAATTGTACTAATTTGCCATGTGGCCTTAAATTGTACCAATTTATTTTTCTCGGTCGCCCATGCTAGTTCAATATTTCAATAATAAATCATTAGATTTTTACATTGTGTTAATGATGGCAGATTGATTCATTTCCACATTTTTTCAAGATGTGATGAGAAGAGACCCAATGGGCTGGATGAATACCTCACTATACTGTATACGTATCGTGTCTTGAAATATGCAGACAGACAGATTAAAATTATGTTTACATTGTACTACTTCTGACAGCCAACTTTCTTGTAACTTTTGGACTTCACAGCATTCCCAGAAATCAAATCAAATTTTATTGGTCACATACACATGGTTAGCAGATGTTATTGTGAGTGTAGCGAAATGCTTATGCTTCTAGATCCGACAGTATCTAACAGGTAATATCTAACAATTCCACAACAAAACCTAATGTCAAACAAATTCCAGAACAAAACCTAATACACACAATCTAGTAAAGGAATGGGATGAGAATATATAAGTATAAAATATATGGATGAGCAGTGACAGAGCGGCTAAGATGCAATAGATAGTAAAGAATAGATAGTGAGGGATATAGAATATTCATATGAGATGAGTAATGCGAGATATGTAAACATTCTTAAAAGTGGTATTATTTGTATTTTAATTTATTATGGATCCCCATTAGCTGCTGTCAAAGCAGCAGCTACTCTTCCTGGGGTCCAGCAAAATGAAGGCAGTTTATACAATTTTAAAACATTACAATACATTCACAGATTTAACAGCACACTGTGTGCCCTCATGCGCTTACTCCACCACTACCACATATCTACAATACTAAATCCATGTGTATGTATAGTGCATATGTTATCGTGTGTGTGTGTGTGTGTGTGTGTGTGTGTGTGTGTGTGTGTGTGTGTGTGTGTGTGTGTGTGTGTGTGTGTGTGTATGCATGTGTCCGTGCCAATGTTTGTGTTGCATCATTAAAGTTACTAGTGTTCCATTTATTAAAGTGGCTAATGATACCAAGTATGTAGGTAGGTAGCCACCTCTCTGTGCTAGTGGTGGCTGTTTAACAATCTGATGGCCTTGAGATAGGAGCTGTTTTTCAATCTCTCTGTCCCAGCTTTGATGCACCTGTACTGACCTCGCCTTCTACATAGAAGCGGGGTGAACAGATAGTGGCTCGGGTGGTTATTGTCCTTGATGATCTTCTTTGCCTTCCTGTGACATCGGGTGTTGTAGGTGTCCTGGAGGGCAGGTAGTTTGCCCCCAGTGATGCGTTGTGCAGACCGCACCACCCTCTTGAGAGCCTTGCGGTTGTGGGCGGTGCAGTTGCCGTACCAGGCGGTGATACAGCCCGTCAGGATGCTCTCAATTGTGCACCTGTAAAAGTTAGTGAGGGTTTCAGTGACAAGCCACATTTTTTCAGCCTCCTGAGGTTGAAGAGGCGCTGTTGCCCCTTCTTCACCACACTGTCTGTGTGGGTGGACCATTTCAGTTTGTCGGTGATATGTACACAGAGGAACTTAACTTTCCACATTCTCCACTGCTGTCCCGTTGATGTGGATAGGGGGGTGCTCCTTCTGCTGTTTCCTGAAGTCCACGATCATCTCTTGTTTTGCTGACATTGAGTGAGAGGTTATTTTCCTGACACCACACTCTGAGGGCCCTCACCTCCTCCCTGTAGGCTGTCTCGTCGTTGTTGGTAATCAAGCCTACTATCCTAGTGTCGTCTGCAAAATTGATGACTGAGTTGGAGGCGTGCATGGCCACGCAGTCGTGGGTGAACAGGGAGTACAGGAGAGGGCTGAGAACGCACCTTTGTGGGGCCCCAGTGTTGAGGATGAGTGGAGTGGAGATGTTGTTTCCTACCTTCACCACCTGGGGGCGACCCAGAAGTCCAGGACCCAGTTGCACAGGGCGGGGTCGAGACCCATGGTCTCAAGCTTAATGATGAGTTTGGAGGGTACTATGGTGTTGAATGCTGAGCTGTAGTCATTGAACAGCATTCTTACGTAGGTATTCTTCTTGTCCAGATGGGATAGGGCAATGTGCAGGGTGATGGCGATTGCATCGTCTGTGGACCTATTGGGTCGGTGAGCAAATTGAAGTAGGTCTAGGGTGACAGGTAGGGTGGAAGTGATATCATCCTTGACAAGTCTCTCAAAGCACTTCATGATGACAGAATGAGTGCTACGGGGCGATAGTCATTTAGTTCAATTACCTTAGCTTTCTTGGGAACAGGAACAACGGTGGCCATCTTGAAGCATGTGGGGACAACAGACTGGGATAGGGATTGATTATGATCATAAACACACCAGCTAGCTGGTCTGCGCATGCTCCGAGGACGTGGCTAGGGATGCCGTCTGGGCCGGCAGCCTTGCGAGGATTAACACGTTTAAATGTTTTACTCACTTCGGCCACGGAGAAGGAGAGCCCACAGTCTTTGGTAGCGGGCCTCGTCGGTGGCACTGTGTTGTCCTCAATGCGAGCAAATAAGTTGTTTAATTTGTCTGGGAACAAGACGTCGATGTCCGTGACGGGGCTGGTACATGGAAAGCATGGATTATTGAGTCATTGTTAGTTTTACACTTAAGCTATAAAAATAAAGAGAGTTGCACACTCTATATATGTATATATAGTGGCTTGCGAGAGTATTCACCCCTTTAGCATTTTTCCTATTTTGTTGCCTTATAACCTGGAATTAAAATAGATTTTTTGCTCATTTGTATCATTTGATTTACACAACATGTCTACCACTTTGAAGATGCAAAATATTTTTGAATTGTGAAACAACAAGAAATTAGACAATAAAACAGAAAACTTGAGCGTGCATAACTATTCACCCCTCCCAAAGGAAATAGTTTGTAGAGCCACCTTTTGCAGCAATTACAGTTGCAATCTCTTGGGGTATGTCTCTATAAGCTTGGCCCACCTAGCCATTGGGATTTTTTTCCCATTCTTCAAGGCAAAACTGCTCCAGCTCCTTCAAGTTGGATGGGTTCCGCTAGTGTACAGCAATCTTTAAGTTGTACCACAGATTCTCAATTGGATTCAGGTCTGGGCTTTGACTAGGCCATTCCAAGACATTTAAATGTTTCCCCTTAAAACATTTGAGTGTTGCGTTATCAGTATCATTGTCCGCCTGGAAGGTGAATCTCCGTCCCAGTCTCAAATCTCGTGATGACTGAAACAGGTTTTCGTCAAGAATTTCCCTGTATTTAGCTCCATCCATCATTCCTTAAATTCTGACCAGTTTCCCAGTCCTTGCCGATGAAAAACATACCCACAGCATGATGCTGCCACCACCATGCTTCACTGTGGGGATGTTGTTCTCGGGGTGATGGGAGGTGTTGGGTTTGCGCCAGACATAGCGTTTTCCTTGATGGCCAAAAAGCTCAATTTTAGTCTCATCTAACCAGAGTACCTTCTTCCATTTGTTTGGAGAGTCTCCCACATGTCTTTTGGCGAACACCAAACGTGTTTGCTTATTTTTTTCTTGAAGCAATGGCTTTTTTTTGGGACACTCTTCCGTAAAGCCCACTCTGTGGAGTGTACGGCTTAAAGTGGTCCTATGGAGAAATATTCTAATCTCCGCTGTGTGGCTTTGCAGCTCCTTCAGGGTTATCTTTGGTATTTTTGTTGCCTCTCTGATTAATGCCCTCCTTGCCTGTCCTGTGAGTTTTGGTGGGCAGCCCTCTCTTGGCAGGTTTGTTGTGGTGCCATATTCGTCCCATTTTTTAATAATGGATTTAAATGGTGCTCCGTGGGATGTTCAAAGTTTTGAATATTTTTTTATAACCCAACCCTGATCTGTACTTCTCCACAACTTTGTCTCTGACCTGTTTGGAGAGCTCTTTGGTCTTCGTGTTGCCACTTGCTTGGTGGTGACGCTTGCTTAGCGGTATTGCAGACTCTGGGGCCTGAGGTGTATATATGCTGACATCATGTGACAGATCACGTGACACTTAAATTGCATACAGGTGGACTTTATTTAATGAATTATGTGACTTCTGAAGGGAACTGGTGGCAACAGATCTTATTTAGGGGCTTCATAGCAAAGGGGTGAATACATACAGTATGCGCACACCACTTTTCCGTTTTATTTTCAGATTTTTTTTTTAAACAAGTAATTTTTTTCATTTCATTTCACGAATTTGGACTATTTTGTGTATGTCCATTACATGAAATCCAAATAAATATAAATTTAAATTACAGGTTGTAATGCAACAAAATAGGAAAAATGCCAAGGGGGGTGAATCATTTTGCAAGGCACTGTATACACTACAGTTCTTCTGAAACCTGTCAGTCTATTCTTGTTCTGATAAATGAAGGCTTTTCCGTGTGAGAAATTGCCAAGAAACTGAAGAGCTCGTACAACACTGTGTACTACTCCCTTCACAGAACAGCGCAAACTGGCTCTAAACAGAATAGAAAGAGGAGTGGGAGGCCCCAATGCACAACTGAGCAAGAGGACAAGTACATTAGTGTCTAGTTTGAGAAACAAACGCCTCACAAGTCCTCAACTGGCAGCTTCATTAAATGGTACACACAAGTCTCAACGTCAACAGTGAAGAGGCGACTCCGGGATGCTGGCCTTCTAGGCAGAGTTGCATGGAAAAAGCCATATCTCAGACTGGCCAATAAGAAGAAAAGTTTAAGATGGGCAAAAGAACACAGACACTGGACAGAGGAACTCTGCCTAGAAGGCCAGCATCCCGGAGTCGCCTCTTCACTGTTGACGTTGAGACTGGTATTCTTCTTTCTATTTCTTGTGTGTTTTTGTTCTACGTCACTTTATTTTATAGTGATACTGATATTGATTACTGCATTGTTGGAAAAGAGCTTGCAAGAGAGGCATTTCACTGTACTTATAGGCTAGCAAGTCATCGAAGTGGCCTTGATAATAAGGCAAGAGGTGTTTCGGCAACTTAGCTTGCGTTGATAAAAAGCAATTATCCTCTTTCCTGCTACCATTGGGTGGCTGGGGCCAAACTGGAGGCCCGCCAGGGGAAGCACTGAATCACTGTGACCCCTGGCCTTTATCCCATGGGGGAGAGCACTTCAGGCTGCATTTCCTTTAAAAAAACAGTAATTGAACGCGTAGGACTGCGTGGGAAGAGCCCTTCAGCTGATCTGGGGTGTCCGCACTGACGCAGGTGAGGTGAGGAGGGGAGGCATGTGTGAGGTGGGAGGGCCTCTGTCCTCATTTGTGTTGTCGAAGATGCCCTGGTTTATGCAATGTGTTCAGCCTCACACCCTCATCATCCCTATCAGGTGATTTGTTGTTGTTGTTGCCGCCATAGCTCCAGCGTGGGCTATGTAAATGAGTCTTTGAATCCATGCTGGTTGGTTCTCGCCCACGTTGGACCTGTGGCTCATAGAGACCCATTAGAGGGCTGTTCCTAAGGACCTCGTGCCTTTCGGTGGAACCCTTGAGGTTGTCTGTGTATTTAGGTCGAGAAATCCCTTAGGGCCAGATACGAACTTAGAGACAAGAGTAAACTTGAAATTCGGGATAAATAGTATGCGACGACGTCAGTGAGAGTTGAGAGTGCAGGCTTCAAATTAGGATTCAGCCCTAAAGGATTCAGCTTAAAGGACAATATAATTCTTGAGACTTTTGATCACCTTTCATTTAACTGAGAAATCAGTCATGAGGGTCTAATTTGGGCCCTCATAGTTTACTAGTTTATGCAAGCCAGAGTCAAAGGTTGGGAAATGCTAACTATAGTTTGAGCTTGTGATCAACTACTACTGCCTCTTCCTCTCAGTTCTGCAGCAGTGAAAAAAATGTATTCACACGCTGACTCTGAGCATTACACTTAAGGTGTAATTCGCACAGAAGCGAATGGTTGAGGTTGGTAGTTTCCTGGTCCATGCTCTTCTCTGAAGACCAATACTTAGTAAGTGTCTATGAAAAGAACCGGCTAATTAGGCCTAGCTGTGCTTCCACCATGTCTGATGACACTCTGCCCAATCCATCAATCAAATGTATTTATAAAGCCCTTCTTACATCAGCTGATGTCACAAAGTGCTGTACAGAAACCCAGCCTAAAACCCCAAACAGCAAGCAATGCAGGTGTAGAAGCACGGTGGCTAGGAAAAACTCCCTAGAAAGGCCAGAACCTAGGAAGAAACCTAGAGAGGAACCAGGCTATGAGGGGTGGCCAGTCCTCTTCTGGCTGTGCCGGGTGGAGATTATAACAAAACATCCCTAGGATGGGTGCGTCACTTGAGTGGGTTGAGTCACTGACGTGGTCTTCCTGTCTGGGTTGGTGCCCCCCCTTGGGTTGTGCCGTGGCGGAGATCTTTGTGGGCTATACTCGGCCTTGTCTCAGGATGGTAAGTTGGTGGTTGAAGTTATCCCTCTAGTGGTGTGGGGGCTGTGCTTTGGCAAAGTAGGTGGGGTTATATCCTGCCTGTTTGGCCCTGTCTGGGGGTATCATCGGATGGGGCCACAGTGTCTCCTGACCCCTCCTGTCTCAGCCACCAGTATTTATGCTGCAGTAGTTTATGTGTCGGGGGTGCTAGGGTCGGTCGGTTATATCTGGAGTATTTCTCCTGTCTTATCCGGTGTCCTGTGTGAATTTAAGTATGCTCTCTCTAATTCTCTCTCTCTTTCTTTCTTTCTCTCTCTCTCTCGGAGGACCTGAGCCCTAGGACCATACCTCAGGACTACCTGGCATGATGACTCCTTGCTGTCCCCAGTCCACCTGGCCATGCTGCTGCTCCAGTTTCAACTGTTCTGCCTGCGGCTATGAAACCCTGACCTGTTCACCGGACATGCTACCTGTCCCAGACCTGCTGTTTTCAACTCTCTAGAGACAGCAGGAGCAGTAGAGATACTCTCAATGATCGACTATGAAAAGCCAACTGACATTTCCTCCTGAGGTGCTGACCTGTTGCACCCTCGACAACTACTGTGATCATTATTATTTGACCATGCTGGTCATTTATGAACATTTGAACACCCAAGGTCCAAGGCCAGGTAACCGAAACACCAAATGGAAGGAAACTGACAATCACCTACCAAGTGCAATTCACAGAGCTGACAAAAAAACTATTATTTTCAAATACTCAATTGCCTCAAAGCCTTGAAAGTGCAGGAAGCCGAGTCACACCAAGCTTAACCATGTTAAACTCCATGCCATTTCTCATTACATGGTATCTTGCTCATGCACTTGGGAATACTTGTGACTCTAAAACCTTATACCAAAGACAGACCCCAGGGGTGCAATAGAAGATTTGTCTATGTTATATTTATGTTGATCGGGGCCAGTAGGAAGGATTGACTTTGGAAGTCCTCAACACTCAACACTCCTTCAGGCTGAGACTGAATTTAGTGGTTTGTTAAAATCAATGGAGTGCTCAGTGTGGATTTGTACCCTTCATAGACGGCCTTTTACATAATCACCTTTAATGCAATTATGTTAGTGTAAATTAGGGTGTTCAAGGCCAGTTTCCCAGACACAGATTAAGCACATATTCCTGGACTAAAAAGTACTTTCAAAGGATATTACTTTATTAATAACATTGTTATGATATCATTATAACATTATTAGATTGTAATAACTCGCCATAATTCAGTAAAACACTCCTATTTAGCCCTGCAGCAGTTTCAGTTGAAGTAAGTGGACATTGTGAGGAGCTGTGTATAGTGTGACCAAAACACAACATAAAATGTGTTTTCGGATTGTTTGTAACTTCTTTTTAGACATAATGTTGCTGCTCTCATGACCGAAAAGAGCTTCTGGACATCAGAACAGCTATTACTCACCTCAAACTGGACAAAGATTTTTTCTTTAATGAGTCTAATGTGAAGGATATACTGCTTTTCCGAGACCCAAATCCCTGTCATTTGCATGAAGAATAGACGGAAATACAGGGGGCAGAGATCGGGAGGCCTTGTGAGAATTCGCAGGCGAGTGGGTAACCCGCCTCTACCATCCGTTCTATTGGCCAACGTGCAATCACTGGAGAATAAACTGGATGATCTCCGTTCGAGACTATCCTACCATGGGACATTAAAAACGGCTAAATCTTATGCTTCACAGAGTCGTGGCTGAACGACGACACGGATAATATACAGTTGGCTGGGTTTTCCGTTGTAAGCAGTCGATGTTATTCTTCAATAACACAGACCCCAAAGGGAGAAAAATATATTTATTCAAAGAGAACAAATCAGATTTGTTATGCTGGAAACTGTATGGTAGATTCTTCCCTGTTCTCAGTGTTTTCTCCAGTGAACAAAGTGTCAGGATGTTGTTTATACTCAAGCCTAGCCTGTGGTTGACCAATTAGAATTCCATGCAATACAATTGTGCCAATGGCCAAATATCCCGTTTCAGGCGCAATGTATAGACAATTTGGACCAATGGGAACTTGCCGCATGTAGCTATGAGTCCCGGACTGGAACCCTAACACATATTCTAAACAGATGTTACACTGAAAAACAACCGTGTCCCTGACTCATTAATCTTCAGTTCCCCATTACAGAAAAACTTGTGCATTTATCTTGAAATTTTCTTACACCGTGCATCGGCAGGACAGAACAGCTACATCTGGAAAGACGAGGGGTGGGGGTGTGCGTCTATATGTCAATAACAGCTGATGCGCAGTGTCTAATATTAAGGAAGTCTCGAGGTATTGCTCGCCTGAGGTAGAGTACATCATGATAAGCTGTAGACCACACTACCCACCAAGAGAGTTCTATATATTTTTTGTAGCAGTCTATTTACCACCACAAACCGATGCTGGCACTAAGACCGCACTCAGTATAAGGCCATAAGCAAACAAGAAAATGCTCACCTAACCCCTCACGAAGTGGCACTTCTAGTGGCCGGGGACTTTAATGCAGGCAAACGTAAATCCGTTTTACCTAATTTCTACCAGTATGTCACAAGTGCAACCAGAGGGAAAAAAACTCTAGACCGCCTTTACCCCACATACAAAGCTCTCCCTCGCCCTCCATTTGGCAAATCGGACCATAATTCTATCCTCCTGATTCCTGCTTACAAGCAAAAACTAAATCAGGAGGTACCAGTGACTCGTTCAATACGGAAGTGGTCAGATGATGCGGATGCTACGCTACAAGACTGTTTTTCTAGCACAGAACTGGAATATGTTCTGGGATTCATCCAAGGGCATTGAGAAGTATACCACCTCAGTCACCGGCTTCATCAATAAGTGCATCAAAGACATTGTCCCCACAGTGACCGTACATACATAACCCAACCAAAAGCCATGGATTACAGGCAACATCCGCACCGGACTAAAGGCTTGAGCTGCCTCTTTCAAGGAGTGGGACACTAATCCGGACGCTTATAAGAACGAACCATCAAACAGGCAAAGCATCACTACAGGACTAAGATTGAATCCTACTATACCGGCTCTGACCGTCGTCGGATATGGCAGGGTTTGCACACTATTACAGACTACAAAGGGAAACCCAGCTACGAGGTGCCCAGTGACGTGAGCCTACCAGACAAGCTAAATGCCTTTTATGCTCGCTTCGAGGTAAGCAACACTGAAGCATACATGAGAGCACCAGCTGTTCCAGACGACTGTGTGATCACGCTCTCCATAACCGATGTGAGCAAGACCTTTAACTTCTCTGGGGCAGGTGCATAGCCAGGGAAAATACAGCGAGCCATATTCAAATAACATGATATAAAAATCAAACTGTCATTATAACACACATGTAAGATACAAAATTAAAGCTACACTCATTGTGAATCCAGCCAACATGTCAGATTTCAAAAAAGCTTTTCGGCAAAAGCATAAGATGCTATTATCTGATGATATCACATCAGTAAACAAACAGAGTAGCATATTTCAACACTGCAAGCACGACACAAAACGCAGAAATAAAATATAAATCATACCTTACCTTTGACGAAATTCTTTTGTTGGCACTCCAATATGTCCCATAAACATCACAAATGGTCCTTTTGTTCGATTAATTCCGTCGATATATATCCAAAATGTCAATTTATTTGGACCGTTTCATCCAGAAAAAAACAGCTTCCAACTTTCGCCAAGTCACTACAAAATATATCAAAAGTTACATGTAAATTTACCAAAACATTTCAAACTACTTTTGTCATACAACGTTAGGTATTTTTAAACGTTAATAATCGATCAATTTGAAGACGGGATGATCTGTGTTCAATACAAAACGAAACCAAACTGACGCAACTTTTTTCATAACGTGACTCTCTCCAAAAATGTACTTCATGTGACCCTCATTTACGATAGCCCTACTTCTTCACTACACAAAGGAATAACCTCAACCGATTTCCAAGGACTGGTGACATCCAGTGGAAGTGGTAGGAACTGCAAGCAAGTCCATTAGAAATCTGGTGTCCTTAAAAAAACCTAATTGAATAGACAGTGACATCAAAAAAATACAAATTCTGAATGGTTTGTCCTCAGGGTTTTGCCTGCTACATAAGTTCTGTTATTCTCACAGACATGATTCAAACAGTTTTAGAAGTGTGTTTTCTATCCAAATCTACTAATAATGCATATCTTATATTCTGGGGATGAGTAGCAAGCAGTTGAATTTTGGCATGCTATTTTTCCCAAAAGTGAAAAAGCTGCCCCCTGCCCTCAAGAAGTTAAACAGGTCAACATTCACAAGGCAGCGGGGCTAGACAGATTACCAGGACGTGTACTCAGAGCATGCGCGGACCAACTGGTAAGTGTCTTCACTGACATATTCAACCTCTCCCTGACCGAGTCTGTAATACCTACATGTTTCAAGCAGACCACCATAGTCCCTGTGCCCAAGAAAGTGAAAGTAACCTGCCTAAATGACTACTGCACCTACCCCATGAAGTGCTTTGAAAGGCTGGTCATGGCTAACATCAACACCATCATCCCGGAAAACCCTTGACCCACTCCAATTCAGATACTACCCCAACAGATCCAAAGATAATGCAAATCTCAATTGCACTCAACACTGCCCTTTCCCACCTGGACAAAAGGAACACCTATGTGAGAATGCTGTTCATTGACTACAGCTCAGCGTTCAAAACCATAATGCCCACACAGCTCATCACTAAGCTAAGGACCCTTGGACTAAACCCCTCCCTCTGCAACTGGATCCTGGACTTCCTGACAGGCCGCCCCCAGGTGGTAAGGGTAGGCAACAACATATTCTCAATACAGGGGCACCTCAAGGGTGCGTGCTTAGTCCCCTTCTTAGTACTCCCTGTTCACCCACGACTGCGTGGCCAAGCAGGACTCCAACACCATCATTAAGTTTGCTGATGACACAACAGTGCCAGGACAACAACCTCTCCCTCAACGTGAGCAAGACAAAGGCGGTGATCGTGGACTACAGGAAAAGGAGGGCCAAACACGCCCCCATTCACATCGACGGGCTGTAGTGGAGCGGGTCAAGAGATTCAAGTTCCCTAGTGTTCACATCACGAACAAACTATCATGGTCCAAACACACTAAGACAGTTGTAAAAAGAGGGCACGACAGCACCTTTCCCCCTCAGGAGACTGAAAAGATTTGGCATGGGTCCCTTATATCCTCAAAGTTCTACAGCTGCACTATCGAGAGCATCCTGACCGGTTGCATCACTGCCTGGTATGGCAACTGCTCGGCATTCAACCGTAAGGCACTACAGAGGGTAATGCATACGTCCCAGTACATCACTGGGCCAAGGACCTATATACTAGACGGTGTCAGAGGAAAGCCCAAAAAATTGTCAAAGACTCCAGTCACCCAAATCATACTGTTCTCTCTGCTACCACATGGAAAGCGGTACCGGAGCGCCAAATCTAGGTCCAAAAGGCTCCTATGGCTGCAGTTGCAGTTTTGAGTAGCTTGGATGAAAGGTGCCCAGAGGTGCCCATAGTACACTGCCTGCTCCTCAGTCCCAGTTGCTAATATATGCATATTATTATTACTATTGGATAGAAAACACTCTGAAGTTTCTAAAACTGTTTGAATGATGTCTGTGAGTATAATATAACTCATATGGCAGGCAAAAACTTGAGAAGAAATCCAAACAGGAAGTGGGAAATCTGAGGTTGGTCGATTTTCAACCCAGCCCCTATTGAATACACAACGGGATATGGATCTGTTTGCACTTCCTACGGCTTCCACTAGACGTCAACAGTCTGTAGAACCTTGTCTGATGCCTCTACTGTGAAGTGGGGCCGAAGGAGACAGGAATTAGTCAGGTCTATCATGACCTGACCATGCTCTGACCATGCGCGTTCACATGAGAGTTAGCTCTGTTCCATCGCACATCTGAAGTCAATGTAATTCTCTGGTTGGAACGTTACTGAAGATTTATGTTAAAAACATTCTAAAGATTGATTCCATACATCGTTTGACATGTTTCTACTGACTGTTACGGAACTTTTTGACATTTCGTCTGCTTTTAGTGAACGCGCTTCCTGACTTTGGATTTGTTTACCAAACACACTAACAAAAATAACTATTTGGACATAAATGATGGACATTACCGAACAAAACAAACATTTGTGGAAGTGGGAGTCCTGGGAGTACATTCCGATGAAGATCAGCAAAGGTAAGTGAAGATTTATAATGCTTTTTATGAGTTTTGTTGACTGCACAATTTGGCGGGTAACTGTATGGCTTCCTTTTGTGGCTGAACGCTGTTCTCAGATTATTGAATATTGTGCTTTTGCCGTAAATCTTTTTGAAATCTGACACAGCGGTTGCATTAAGAACAAGTGTATCTTTAATTCTATGTAAAACATGTATCTTTCATCAAAGTTTATGATGAGTATTTATGTTATTTGACGTGGCTCTGCAATTTCTACGGATATTTTGGAGTCATTTCTGAACATGGCGCCAATGTAAACTGAGGTTTTTGGATATAAATATGAACTTTATCGAACAAAACATATGTATTGTGTAACATGAAGTCCTATGAGTATCATATGATGAAGATCATCAAAGGTTAGTGAATCATTTGATCTCTTTTTCTGCTTTTTGTGACTCCTGTCTTTGGCTGGAAAAATTACTATGTTTGTCTGTGATTTTGCGGTGACCTAACATAATCGTTTGTGGTGCTTTCGCTGTAAAGCCTATTTGAAATCGGACACTTTGGTGGGATTAACAACAAGATTACCTTTAAAATAGTATAAGATACATGTATGTTTGAGGAATTTTAATTATGAGATTTGTTTGAACTTGGCGCCCTGCACTTTCACTGGCTGTTGTCATATCGATCCCGTTAACGGGATTGCAGCCATAAGAAGTTATTAACAGCTTCTATCCCCTAGCCATAAAACAGCTGAACAATTAATCCAATGGCTACACGGACTATTTACATTGACCCCCTCCCTTTTGTTTACACTACTGCCACTCAATGTTTATTATCTATGCATAGTCACTTTACCCCTACCTACATGTACAAATTACCTCGACTAACCTGTACCCCCGCACATTGACTCGGTACCGGTAGCCCCGGTATACTGCCTCGTTAATGTAATTTTATTGTGTTACTTTTTATAATTTTTTTACTTTTAGTTTATTTAGGTGAACTGCGTTGTGAGTTAATAGCTTGTAAGTAAGCATTTTATGGTAAGGTCTACAGCTGTTGTGACAAATATGATTTGATTGCACTCACTCTGGACATTTAACTGTGATGTCTGAATCTTGAAAAACAACATCTTCAGTAAACATTTGACAATATCCACTCCCAATCCCTGTGTCATTTCTAAAACGTAGTTCTAAAAATATGACTAGTAATTTGTGTATGTGAGTATGTAATTGAAATGTGTAATCATGAATAAATACCACAGTGATAGCAGAACAAAAACAAGTCATCCCTCCTGCTGGTCTTTGGCCCTGGAGACAATGAGACGTCCAATTACCTCTGCTTATTCGTCATCATTAGCAACGGTCACCATACCATTATTGCAGTTTAAAGACAACTACCAATCATACTAGTTCACACTTCCTCTGGTGTTGGAGGGCTAGTAGGAAGCACCCTTTCCTCTGGTCTAAAAAAAAATCCCAATGTCCTAGGGCAGTGATTGGGGACATTGCCCTGTGTAGGGTGCCGTCTTTCGGAATGGACGTTAAACGGGTGTTATGACTCTCTGTGGTCACTAAAGATCCCGTGGCACTTATCAAACCAGGCTGACTACACCGCTCGCGTCGTGTGCGCAAAATAAATGTAGAAATCTATGTTATTCAATTATTGCCACCCCTCTGCCTGCGCGCGCCAATGAGCGTCTGCGTTGCCAATGGCTAAAATAGAAATCCGTTCTATTTCTGACGCAGATCGCACTGCAAGTCCTGCCTCTCCCATCTCCTCATTGGTTTATAGAAGCAATACCCACGTGGGTGACTGAAAGACAAACAAGGTCAGTGGCGGAAATGCACCTTATTTATGAAAGTTGCCAATCGCAATATAAAGTCAAGAGAAGAAAAAGCCTGGAAGGAAGAGAGATGACTAGAAACGATTCGGTTGACCGTTTTATGTGTGGATTTATTGGCGGAGTAGAGGACCTTGTGCATTTCAGATAAAATAACATCTCAATGTTTATATCCCAGTACAAATTAGCTAGCAACAGCAAGCTAGCTAAATAGGACAAATTTGCTAGCAAGTGCAAGCTAACTAGCTAAATTGCCATAAATGTTTATTCAACCGGTCCCCAAATTAATATCATTGGTTCAGAGTTTGTATTGATATTTTAACCTGCATGTCGTGATCGCGTTTGGTGTGGGGGGACAAAATACATTTATGCACGATGGCGCAGGATGGCGCACGCGGGCAGCCGGTTTGGGTTCGGTGTAATAGTAGGGGTGTTAACCCCGGTGTCCTGGCTAAATTCCCAAGCTGTCCCTCATACCATCATGGCTACTTAATCATCCTCCGCTTACAATTGGCTCATTCATCCCTCTCCCCTGTAACTGTTCCCCAGGTCATTGCTGTAAATGAGAATGTCTTCTCAGTCAACTTACTCGTTAAAATAACTGTTAAATAAAAGAAATGACAGAAATTGTGCCACTTTAAATTACTCTTACATGAATGCACAAACTATGCATACATAATTGCAAGGGTATAATCGTGTAAGTAAAGGATAGCTAAACTCTTGAATTAGCTAGGTACATTACAAACACAGAAGCTAAGTTACATAGCTAGCAGGGTAACAGTCAATGCAATCCCTATTTGGATAGTTAGCACCCATTAGCTTAGCATTATCGCAACTTAAAAGGCTATAAATAAACCTGTAAAAACTTAAATCTTCCAGAAAGCACAGCTTGAATTAACAAAAACATGTACTAATGACTCAAAAACAAAAGGTGCCTACTTACAGACTTATCTTTATCCAGGGCCTAGTAAGTAAGAAAGATGGAGCTTGTCTGTATGTTGCTGTTCTTCAGATTGCTTGTAGTGGGAATGACCTCTGAACAGGAAGTTAGCTGATTTAAAGCTACAGTAGCCAGCTTCGCCACTAGATGACAGTGTAGAACTATAAAGCACTATAATACTACTGTATTACCGCTCTTGTATTCAAGGACAAGAACAGGATGGCACAATTTTTTGCTCTTCCCGTTTTCTTTTGAGTTTTCTGCAGGTTACACATTTATGGATCACACTGGATACCAGTCTTCAATCGGTCCACAATCCAGCTGACCGGACTGTGTCTTCGGAGAAGTGACGACCCTGGTGTGCAACTTGTTCATGGTAGTATAGTAGTATGATCTGTTGTCTGGCATCATGACACATTCTATGTGACTGGGGAGAGGGAGCTGTGTCTTTCCATCGATTGACTCGACGGCGTAGTTGCTTGGTCTCCTTCTCGATGTCTCCACAGGTCCTGAACATGTCCTCAGAGTGTACAGTGCATTTGGAAAGTATTCAGACCCATTGACTTTTTCCACATTTTGTTACGTTACAGCTTTATTCTAAAATGTATTAAATCTTCCATCATCAATCTACACACAATACCCCATAATGACAAAGCAAAAATTGTTTTTTAGACATTTTTGTAATCAGGCCCTTTACTCAGTACTTTGTTGAAGCACCATTGGCAGCAATTACAGCCTCAAATCTTCTTGGGTATGACGCTGTAAGCTTGGCACACCTGTATTTGGGGAGTTTCTGCAGGTCCTCTCAAGCCCTGTCGGGTTGGATGAGGAGCGTCGCTGCACAGTTATTTTCAGGTCTCTCCAGAGATGTTTGATCAGGTTCAAGTCCGGGCTCTGGCTGGGCAACTCAAGGACATTCAGAGAAGCAGCTGACCAAGGCCTCACCTCCCTGACCAAGGCCCTTCTCCTCCGATTGCTCAGTTTGGCCGGGCGGCCAGATCTAGGAAGAGTCTTGCTGGTTACAAACTTCTTCCATTTAAGAACGATGGAGGCCACCATTTCGAGTCTCAGAGCAAAGGGTCTGAATACTGTAAATGGAATATTTACGTAGTTTAAATGTCTAAATAATTTTTTTGTATGTATTGAGTGTAGATTGATGAGGAAAACAATGAATTTAACCCATTTTAGAATAAGGCTGTAACAAAAATGTGGAAAAAAGAAGGGATCTGAAAACTTTCCGAATATCACTGTATGGAGTTGTCACGTTCCTGACCTGTTTTCCTTTGTTTTGTATTTGCTTTAGTTGGTCAGGGCGTGAGTTGGGTGGGTTGGTCTAGGTTTGATTTTCTATGTTGGGATTTTGTGTTCGGCCTGGTATGATTCTCAATCAGAGACAGCTGTCAATCGTTGTCTCTGATTGAGAATCATACTAAGGCAGCCTGAGTTTCACTTGTGTTTTGGTGGGTGTTTGTTCCTGTGTCAGTGTTTGGGCCACACAGGACTGTTTCGGGTTAGTCACGTTTGTTGGTTTTTGTATTTTGTAGTGTTTGTTGTTTTTCCATTAAATAATGAACTCTTACCAATCCGCATCTTGGTCCGATCCATGCTCCTCCTCGTCTGAGGAGGAGAACGACTACGACAGCCGTTACAGGAGTGGAACCTCCTCTGACAGCAAAGAAGTAAAAGAATGTGGTTCCTGGACTTGTTACTTTGTTAATTTAAGACAGCAAACACTGAGGTTACTGCAGGTGTTGCGCTCACCTTTTGCTGCCCGCCATGATTTTCCATGATGGTGGAGTTCTCTGTTCTCCATGGGGCTAGCCCCGGATGCAGCGTGGACGGATGTCTATAATTGTCGCACTCTTTGCACGGCACCGCTTTCTCACAATATGTTGCGAGATGTTTGGTTGAAGCACAGCATCTGTAACAGATGAGGTTGTCCTTGAGATAAGACTTGCTCTCATCTAGTGTCCTGCTCCTGAAGCTACCTCATTTTCTCAGTGGATGAGGCTTGTTGTGCAGCAGACACTGTTTGTCTGGGGTACTCAAATGTTTTCCTGAAAGACTAGCCTGGATGGCTTCAGACTTAGATGAGATTTCCTTACAGACACTGGTGTTCAGTGTCTCTCAACTTCTGGTTGTCTTTGTTATCTTCAGAAGTGTGTTTTCAATCACTTCAGGTGAACCGTAGCAGTCTGAGTTTTTGCCAAACCATCGTGGGCTGTTACATTGTGAACGTGCACCGATTTGATCCTTTTGGCCTGCTCAGATGACTTGGGTCTTGGGTGCTGCTAAGAAAGGATGATTTCCAGGACTCATAGTTTTCTGAGTGGTCATAAAACTTCAGAATGCCAGAACTCACCATTTCGCAACGTATCAGGTACTTGGTTACATCTGTAGCTCCTGACGTATCAGGGAAGTCCCCTCTGGGGGCAGCTACAGGGTGTGGGTTGTGGCTGGAGAGACGGCAGGTGGGTTGGTAGACCCTCTCTTGTTGTGTGGTGGTCTCTGGTTTCGTCTTGTAGCGTCTGGCTATATCAACGTTGAATTCAATTTTATTTTATATAGCCCTTCGTACATCAGCTAATATCTCGAAGTGCTGTACAGACACCCAGCCTAAAACCCCAAACAGCTAGTAATGCAGGTGTAGAAGCACGGTGGCTAGGAAAAACTCCCTAGAAAGGCCAAAACCTAGGAAGAAACCTAGAGAGGAACCAGGCTATGAGGGGTGGCCAGTCCTCTTCTGGCTCTTCTGGCCGGGTGGAGATTATAACAGAACTATGCCAAGATGTTCAAAAATGTTCATAAGTGACAAGCATGGTCAAATAATAATCATGAATAATTTTCAGTTGGCTTTTCATAGCCGATCATCAAGAGTTGAAAAACAACAGGTCTGGGACAGGTGGCGGTTCCATAACCGCAGGCAGAACAGCTGAAACTGGAATAGCAGCAAGGCCAGGCGGACTGGGGACAGCAAGGAGTCACCACGGGCGGCAGTCCCGACGCATGGTCCTAGGGCCCAGGTCCTCCGAGAGAAAGAAAGAGAGAAGGAGAAAATTAGAGAGAGCCAAGATTTTCAAAATGTTCATAAATGACAAGCATGGTCAAATAATAATCAGGAATAAATCTCAGTTGGCTTTTCATAGCCGATCATTAAGAGTTGAAAACAGCAGGTCTGGGACAGGTAGGGGTTCCATAACCGCAGGCAGAACAGTTGAAACTGGAATAGCAGCAAGGCCAGGCGGACTGGGGACAGCAAGGAGTCACCACGGCCGGTAGTCCCGACGTATGGTCCTAGGGCTCAGGTCCTCCGAGAGAAAGAAAGAGAGAAGGAGAAAATTAGAGAGCGCCAAGATTTTCAAAATGTTCATAAATGACAAGCATGGTCAAATAATAATCAGGAATAAATCTCAGTTGGCTTTTCATAGCCGATCATTAAGAGTTGAAAACAGCAGGTCTGGGACAGGTAGGGGTTCCGTAACCGCAGGCAGAACAGTTGAAACTGGAATAGCAGCAAGGCCAGGCGGACTGGGGACAGCAAGGTGTCATCATGCCCGGTAGTCCTGACATATGGTCCTAGGGCTCAGGTTCTCAGAGAGAAAGAGAGAACGAAAGAATTAGAGAGAGCATACTTAAATTCACACAGGACAATGGATAAGACAGGAGAAGTACTCCAGGTAACCAACTGACCCTAGCCCCCCGACACATAAACTACTGCAGCATAAATACTGGAGGCTGAGACAGGAGCGGTCAGGAGACACTGTGGCCCCATCCGAAGAAACCCCCGGACAGGGCCAAACAGGAAGGATATAACCCCACCCACTTTGCCAAAGCACAGCCCCCGCACCATTAGAGGGAAATCCTCAACCACCAACATTACAATCCGGAGACAAGGCCGAGTATAACCCACAAAGGTCTCCACCACAGCACAAACCAAGGGGGGGCGCCAACCCAGACAGGAAGATCACGTCAGTAACTCAACCCACTCAAGTGACGCACCCCTCCTAGGGACGGCATGAAAGAGCACCAGCAAGCCAGTGACTCAGCCCTCCAGCAAGCCAGTTGTGGCCTGCTGGAGGTCATTTTGCAGGGCTCTAGCAGTGCTCCTCCTGCTCAAAGGCGGAGGTAGCGGTCCTGCTGCTGGGTTGTTGCCCTCCTACGGCCTCCTCCACGTCTCCTGATGTACTGGCCTGTCTCCTGGTAGCGCCTCCATGCTCTGGACACTACGTGACAGACACAGCAAACCTTCTTGCCACAGCTCACATTGATGTGCCATCCTGGATGAGCTGCACTACCTGAGCCACTTGTGTGGGTTGTAGACTCCGTCTCATGCTACCACTAGAGTGAGAGCACCACCAGCATTCAAAAGTGACCAAAACATCAGCCAGGAAGCATAGGAACTGAGAAGTGGTCTGTGGTCACCACCTGCAGAATCACTCCTTTATTGGGGGTGTCTTGCTAATTGCCTATAATTTCCACCTTTTGTCTATTCCATTTGCACAACAGCATGTGAAATTTATTGTCAATCAGTGTTGCTTCCTAAGTGGACAGTTTGATTTCACAGAAGTGTGATTGACTTGGAGTTACATTGTGTTGTTTAAGTGTTCCCTTTATTTTTTTGAGCAGTGTATATGGGGCTATGGTGACAAACAGATGGCACTGTGATAGACTGCATCCAATTTGTTGAGTAGAGTGTTGGAGGCTATTTTGTAAATGACATTGCCAAAGTCGAGGATCGGTAGGATGGTCAGTTTTACAAGGGTATGTTTGGCAGCATGAGTGAAGGATGCTTTGTTGCGAAATAGGAAGCCGATTCTAGATTTAATTTTGGATTGGAGATGTTTAATGTCGGTCTGGAAGGAGAGTTTACAGTCTAACCAGACACCTAGGTATTTGTAGTTGTCCACATATACTAACTCAGAACCGTCCAGAGTAGTGATGCAGGACGGGCGGGCGGGTTCAGGCAGCGATCGGTTGAAGAGCATGCATTTAGTTTTACTTTCATTTAAGAGCAGTTGGAGGCGACGGAAGGAGAGTTGTATGGCATTGAAGCTCATCTGGAGGTTAGTTAGCACAGTGTCCAAAGAAGGGCCAGAGGTATACAGAATGGTGTCGTCTGCGTAGAGGTGGATCAGAGAATCAGAGAATCACCAGCAGCATTGAGGTATACAGAGAAGAGAGTCGGCCCGAGAATTAAACCCTGTGGCACCCCCATAGAGACTGCCAGAGGTCTGGACAACAGGCCCTCCGATTTGACACACTGAACTCTATCAGAGAAGTAGTTGGTGAACCAGGCGAGGCAATCATTTTAGAAACCAAGGCTGTTGAGTCTGCCAATAAGAATGTTGTGATTGACAGAGTCGAAAGCCTTAGCCAGGTCGACGAATACGGCTGCACAGTAATGTCTCTTATCGATGGCGGTTATGATATCGTTTAGGACCTTGAATGTGGCTGAGGTGCACCCATGACCAGCTCTGAAACCAGATTGCATAGCGGAGAAGGACCGGTGGGATTCGAAATGGTCGGTGATCTGTTTGTTAACTTCTCTGCGCTACGGATCCCTTTTACGGGATCATTTTCCTAAACAACCGCTGAATTGCAGGGCGCAAAATATTACAAAAAATATTTATAATCATGCAATCACAAGTGAAATATACCAAAACACAGCTTAGCTTGTTGTTAATCCACCTATCGTGTCAGATTTTGAAAATATGCTTTACAGAGAAAGAAGTCCAAGCTTTTGTGAGTGTATCAATCAATGCTAGAACAGCTAGCCCCAAATTAGCATGGTCACGAAAGTCAGAAAAGCAATAAAATTAATCGCTTACCTTTGATAATCTTCGGATGTTTGCACTCACGAGACTCCCAGTTACACAATAAATGTTATTTTTGTTCGATAAATGTTACTTTTATAACAAGAAACACCATTTGGGTTGCGCGTTATGTTCAGAAAACTACAGCCTCGTTCCGGTCCTGAAAGCCAGAAGAAAACGTATCAGTTTCAAAAATATTACTAAAAATATTTATAATCATGCAATCACAAGTGAAATATATCAAAACACAGCTTAGCTTGTTTTTAATCCACCTATCGTGTCTGCTTTCGTTGCAAAGCATATTTTCAAAATCTATCTAAGCTTTTGTGAGTGTATCAATCAATGCTAGAACAGTTAGCCTTATATTAGCTTGGTTAGCTTGGTCACGGAAGTCAGAAAAGCAATAAAATGAATCGCTTACCTTTGATAATCTTCGGATGTTTGCACTCACGAGACTCCCAGTTACACAACAAATGTTATTTTTGTTCGATAAATATTACTTTTATAACAAAAAAACGCCATTTGGGTTGCGCGTTATGTTCAGAAAACCAAAGCCTCGTTCCGTTCGACGAGAATTCCAAAAAGTATCCGTAATGGTCGTAGAAACATGTCAAATGTTTTTTATAATCAATCCTCATGTTGTTTTTAACAAACATAATCGATAATATTTCAACCGGACCGTAACCTATTCAATAAGAGAGAAAAAGAAAATGGAGAGCTACCCTCTCGCACGCAGGAACTAATCAGAGGACACCTGAATACTTTGAAAAATCTCGCTCATTTAAAAAAATTAAAGCCTGAAGCTATGTCTAAAGCCTGGTCACAGCCTGAGGAAGCCATTGGAAAAGGAATCTGGTTGATACCCCTTTAAATGGAAGAAAGACGGGCCAAGAAACACAGATACATATTATTTTTTTTTTATCACATCCGGGTTAGATTTTCTCAGGTTTTCACCTGCAGAATCAGTTTTGTTATACTCACAGTTTTGGAAACTTTGGAGTGTTTTCTATACTTATCTGTAAATTATATGCATATTCTACGATCTGGACCTGAGAAATAGTCTGTTACCTTGGGAACGTTATTTAAAATAAAAGAAATCTGACCCCTAGCGTCAAGAGGTTAACTTGGCTTTCGAAGACCTTAGAAAGGCAGGGTAGGATAGATATAGGTCAGTAGCAGTTTGTGTTATGGCTGGTGGCGGCTGGTGGAGAAGTCAGGTGCAGGAGAGCAGATAGTTGTGAACAGGCGCACACTTTATTTGGCAGTAGAAAATAACAGTAGGACGCAACTGCATCAAAACCTCCAACCAAAAATGGCAAAAGTGTAAATGAGCCAAAATAGACACAACTATAATAAAGTTAACAAAGTAAAAATCTTCGTGTAAACAAATAAACACGTAACAAACCAGCGCAACACAAAACAATCCTACACAAAGACATGATGGGGAACAGAGGAATAAATACATATGATGATTGGGGAATGAAAACCAGGTGTGCAGGGAACAAGACAAAACAAATGGATACATAAAAAATGGAGCGGCGATGGCTAGAAAGCCGGTGACGTCGACCGCCGAACGCCGTACGAACAAGGAGAGGAGCCTACTTCGGCGGAAGTTATGACAGTTTGGGTCTAGAGTGTCTCCCCTTTGAAGAGGGAGATGACCGCGGTAGCTTTCCAATCTTTGGGAATCTCAGACGATACGAAAGAGAGGTTGAACAGGCTAGTAATAGGGGTTGCAACAATTTCGGCTAATCATTTTAGAAAAAGAGGGTCCAGATTGTCTAGCCCGGCTGATTTGTAGGGGTCCAGATTTTGCAGCTCTTTCAGAACATCAGCTATCTAGATTTGGGTGAAGGAGAAATGAGGGAGGCTTGGGCGAGTTGCTGTGGGGGGTGGAGGGTGGTTGATCGGGGTAGGGGTAGCCAGGTGGAAAGCATGGCCAGCCGTAGAAAAATGCTTATTGAAATTTTCAATTATCGTAGATTTATTGGTGGTGACAGTGTTTCGTAGCCTCAGTGCAGTGGGCAGCTGGGAGGAGGTGCTCTTATTCTCCATGGACTTTACCAGTGTCCCAGAACTTTTTGGAGTTCGTGTTACAGGATGCAAATTTCTGCTTGAAAAAGCTGGCCTTAGCTTTCCTAACTGCCTGTGCATATTTGTTCCTAACTTCCCTGAAAAGTTACATATCATGGGGGCTATTCGATGCTAATGCAGAACGCCACAGGATGTTTTTGTGCTGGTCAAGGGCAGTCAGGTCTAGAGAGAACCAAGGGCTATATCACATTTTTTGAATGGGGCATGCTTATTTAAAATGGTGTGGAAGGCACTTTTAAAGAATAACCAGGCATCCTCTACTGACGGGATGAGGTCAATATCCTTCCAGGATACCCGGGCCAGGTCGATTAGAAAGGCCTGCTCGCTGAAGTGTTTTAGGGAGCGTTTGACAGTGATGAGGGGTGGTCGTTTGACCGCAGACCCATTCTGGATGCAGAAAATAAGGCAGTGATCGCTGAGATCTTGGTTGAAAACAGCAAAGGTGTATTTGGAGGGCAAGTTGGTTAGGATGATATCTATGAAGGTGCCCGTGTTTACGGATTTGGGGTTGTACCTGGTGGGTTCATTGATAATTTGTGTAAGATTGAGGGCATCAAGCTTAGATTGTAGGATGGCCGTGGTGTTTAGCATGTCACAGTTTAGGTCACCTAGCAGCACGAGCTCTGAAGATAGATGGGGGGGGCAATCAATTCACATATGGTGTCCAGGGCACAGCTGGGGGCAGAGGGTGGTCTATAGCAAACGGCAACGGTGAGAGACTTGTTTCTGGAAAGGTGGATTTTTAAAAGTAGAAGCTCGAATTGTTTGGGTACAGACCTGGATAGTAAACACAGAACTCTGCAGGCTATCTCTGCAGTAGATTGCAACCCCGCCCCTTTTGGCAGTTCTATCTTGTCTGAAAATGTTATAGTTAGAGATGTAAATTCCAGGGTTTTTGGTGGTCTTTCTAAACCAGGATTCAGACAATGCTAGGACATCCGGGTTTGCTAAAGCAGTGTGTGCTAAAGCAGTGAATTAAACAAACTTAGGTAGGAGGCTTCTAATGTTAACAATGCATGAAACCAAGGCTTTTACGGTTACAGAAATCAACAAATGAGAGCACCTGGGGAGTAGGAGTGGAGCTAGGCACTGCAGGGCCTGGATTAACCTCTACATCACCAGAGGAACAGAGAAGGAGTAGGATAAGGGTACGGCTAAAGGCTATAAGAACCTGTTGTCTATTTTGTTCAGAACAGAGAGTAAAAGGAGCAGGTTTCTGGGTGTGATAGAATAGAGTCAAGGAATAATGTACAGACAAAGGAATGGTAGGATGTGAGTACATTGGAGGTAAACCTAGGCATTGGGTAATGATAAGAGAGATATTGTCTCTAGAGATGTTTAAACCAGGTGATGTCACCGCATATGTGGGAGGTGGAACTAAATGGTGGGTTAAGGTATATTGAGCAGGGCTAGAGGTTCTACAGTGAAATAAGACAGTAATCACTAACCAGGACAGTAATGGACAAGGCATATTGATATTAGGGAGAGGCATGCGTAGCCGGGTGATCAATAGGGGTCCAGTGAGTGGTTGGGCTGGCTGTAAACACGGTGATTCAGACAGCTAGCAGGCCGGGGCTAGCAAGCTAGCAGAAGGGCTTTAGGGGGACATCTTGACAGAGGAAAGTCTGTTTTAGCCTCCGCGTGCGGTAACGTCGATAGACCAGTCATGATTGATTAGTAGGGTTCCGAGTAGCAGAGAGGTTCAGGTCCAATTGGTTCAGGTCCAAAATAGGTATAGTGGCCCAAGAAATTGGCCGATGGAACTATACAGCTAACAGACCAATATGCTCTAGACAGCTGGCGGGCCACGGCTAGCAGCTAGCGGGCCGCGGCTAGCAGATGGGCATTCAGGGGACGTTGCGATGTAGAGGCCAGTTGAGTACCCCCTCGAGCAGATTACATCGTAGTCGTGTCGTGAATGATCGGCGGGGTTCTGTGCCCCATACCGGCAGTAGAAGGGGTTAGCTGACTATTAGCTAGTAGCTAGTGAGCTGGCTAGCTTCTGTTGGGGATTCCGGATTCGAGGTAAATAAAAATACTTTAGAAAAAACAGATCCACACCACATTGGGTGAGAGTATTTTGAAGTTTAGGTTTAGAAAAAAATATAAAAAAAGATATGCGAAGAAAAAGATATAAAAAGATATATACAGGGAACACGACAATACGAAGGACAAAGACGTCTGACTGCTACGCCATCATGGAATGTGAGATCTGATTCATGATGTGTGTGAGGTATAACACTTTGCATACAGCTAACAATTCTCAATAAAGACCCAGGAGTTCCATTTGGAATCGTTAGTGAAAGCAATTTGTAAAACTGTAAAATACAAAATGAATCAAATATTATTAGAAAATGATCTGCACACACACAATATACAAATAATGAATAGCTAGGAATACAGTATGAATATGGCATGACCATACACTAACATCCACAGGCTAACAATAAGGCCTAGCTAGCCAGAACTAAAAATTACTTGCAGAATTATGACAAATAGTATAACAGAAAAAGTGCCACTAAATGACAATCACAAATATCAAACTATGCCTACATGAAACTTAATTACAAGGGTATTATCTCGTAACTGAAAAATATCTAAACAGTAAAATTATCTAGAAACATTTCAAGCACAGAAGCTATGTTGCATAGCCAAAAGATAGCTACCAGGCTAACAGTCAAGGCAATCCCTATGTGAATAGTTAGCACCCATTAGCTTAGCATCATCACTACTTAAAATATGTCAAAACTTAAATTGATTGCTTGTAGTGGGAATGAGCTCTGAACAGGAAGTTAGCTGGGGAAGTTACTCAAGTTCACCACTATACAGCAGTGTAGAGCTATATAGCACTGTAATACTATGTACAAATAGATGTACATCTATCAGAACTTACAGCAATACCCAGAGACAATACCCAGAGACAAATGTCCCTTCTTGTCTAACTAGACAATGCAAATAAAAGCATATATTCTTCTGTCCAAGGAAGGATACAATGCCATTGTATGAACTAGTACACCCGTTTCTGTCAGCTTCACGCGGTCAGGACAGGCACATCTCATCTCTGCTCATCCTTCTCTCAGCAACTCCTCCCCCTCGCCTGGACTCAGCTACCATCATCCTTCACTTACCATAACTAACCTAGCCTTTACCTTACCTTAACTTACATTACCTTACCTAACCTAATCATACTGTAGGCCTACATCACACGAGTGTCATCTGTAATAACATAGAACAGGAAATGAATCCATTGATTAGATATGTAAATACATTATATGCAACATACTATACTGTGCCATAATATGCTTATCCTTCTCTTAGCAACTCTCTCCCTCTATCTGGTCTGCTACTGTAATTTTCCATTTTCAAAACTGGTTGATCTAATCTAATCTGCACCAATTTCACCATGCATTGAGATTCATCTGCTACACAATAGCCATTATACAGAAGGATTAGATATGAAAATGGATTATATACCTACTGTAGGTGAACATACAATATCCTGACATCTTATATATGATGAAGAATAGACAGTAAAGAAGTTATTTAACTAGTGAGGGATTTGTCTGCATTGCTCTGGCATTATTCTACTCACTGTCAGAAGACACCGATGCAGCATCATTGCGCATCATTTTCAATACAATATGCCTGGCTGTCATGAAGGCATTTACATGTGAAGTGCAACTTCATTCATCTGTAGCTGCTATTCATCTGCCAGAGACAAGCAGTGTTAATTTGAGTGGTACCACACTGCAAATCAATATGGTGATTAGCCTACATGAAGCCTGGTACCTTCCGTTGGTGATACTGACTTCTTGGCATGGTTAAGACAGAGGAGCTGACAGTGAAAAGGACTGCTTATGAGTTTGTAATTCTCATGTTGATTAGTTCGTGATTATGCATTGCTCGTGGCTTTTAAGGCCTAATTGCATTTAAGGCATAATACATGCATCATTTTGTTCTTACGAAACATGATTGAGGTTAAATCAAACGCTACAGTGGGAGTTTAGTTGAAAAAGTCTACATTTCAACATCAACAACAACTCGGTCTCGATCTTTAAGTCTTTATTGAAGACTCATCTCTTCAGTAGGTCCTATGATTGAGTGTAGTCTGGCCCAGGAGTGTGAAGGTGAACGGAAAGGCACTGGAGCAACGAACCGCCCTTGCTGTCTCTGCCTGGCCGGTTCCCCTCTCTCCACTGGGATTCTCTGCCTCAAACGCTATTACGGGGGTTGAGTCACTGGCTTACTGGTGCTCTTCCATGCCGTCCCTGGGTTGAGTCACTGACTTGATCTTCCTGTCCGGGTTGGCGCCCCCCCCCCTCGGGTTCGTGCCGTGGGGGAGCTCTTCGTGGGCAATACTAGGCCTTGTCTCCACCATACAGGGTGGAGGTTGTACTTTGGCAAAGTGGGTGTGGTTATATCCTGCCTGTCTCCCGACCCGTCCTGTCTCAGTCTCCAGCACTCAATCCAAAATACGTTTGAAATACTGCATGACATTTACAAAGAAAAGAGGCATGTAGTCACTTTTATTTTATTGTAAATAGTAACAAATACATTTTGCTGCATCTCAACCTTCACTTGTACACTACTCATATTGTATCTGTCGAAGCATCAGGCTTCTGCTTTGTGCACACCACCCACAGTCTACTACATTTCCGTAACCTCTTCATGATCTTTCTGTAAACACTGATTCATAGATTTCAGTGTGAAATTCAGGTCATGGTCCCAGGGGAGTGAATGACGCTCTCTCTTAGTGCTTACCGTGGTCAGGGACGTCACGGACAGACACAAGGGCTTCTTCAGACACCACTTCATTAATTCCATCATAGAGGTTGATTGGGTATGTGGGTATGGTATCATATCCACTATCCACTCTAATCATCCATGAAATCACATTAGATTATTCATGTCCATGATTCTCTAGACTTGGGCAGTTTGTCTGGACTTAAAGAACGCAGTCTTTCCATGGTGTCAATCAATCAATCAGACTTTGTATTGAATTTTTATGGCACATTTCTTAATAAAAAAAGCAAGTCATTGATTTAATTGCCTCCTTTTATAATATCACAAACATTTCAATACATTGATGTGACATAAATCAAGGACCTTTCTTTAGAGAACAATAAATTACTGATAAATTACATTCAATAATGAATCTAACTAAACATCCGACGCGCACACAACGCACTATTTCTAAGTTCCTTCTTGTGAGCAGTAATTGAAGCGCTCTTCATGACTCAAAAGCACACACAGGAACTACAGAGTGCAACCTGCAGTGCCATGAGAGCCCCGTTTAGGTCAATGGCATATTCCATCTTCTACCAAATTGCTGACCTTGGCAGCTGGGTAGATCCCAGATGGGCAGTGCCTTCCTCTCACCAGGGGAAATACAGCTGTTTGTCTGGAGCTCCCACCCCACAATCCTTCCCTAAGACCTGACTGTGGCATATGCCCACAGTGGCTTGCTGCTGATCCAGTAGTAGTCTAGTAGACTCTTGGATCTGAAGTGATGAGCTTATAGTCAAAGGTTTCTGTACCAAATATTAAGTTCTGCTTTTCTGATGAATCAAATACTTATGTCATGCAATAAAATGCAAATTAATTACTTAAAAATCATACAATGTGATTTTCTGGATTTTTGTGTCTGAGCCGTTAAATTGCGACTCCACCTTGTCCCTTTACTGGCATTTTGCTTGTTTGATTGCCTTGAGTAGGGAATAGCTACACTGTTTATATTCAGACATATACCTCTTTCCATGGTTAAATGCAGTGGATCGCCTTTTCAGTTTTGCGCAAATGCCGCCATCCATCCACAGTTTCTGGTTAGGGTAGGTTTTAATAGTCACAGTGGGTACAACATCTCCAATCTTTATAAACGTGCTCACATAGTCAGCGTATAGGTCAATGTTATTCTCTGAGGCTGACCGGAACATATTCCAGTCGGCGTGATCAACACAATCTTTCAGCTGAAGCGTGGCTTCCGATTGGTCAGACCAGCATTGAATGGTTCTCGTCACTGGTACATCCTGTTTGAGTTTGGATTCTATCCAACTCGATGGATTCTCCATTCACCGGGTGGACAGGACATTGGAGTCGGGGAAATTGAAGGGGGGAAGGGTTTGCAAATTCATCAACACCAACTGGTGTGCTAATTCCAGAGCGGTGGAAGTGTTGCACTGTTCACCCATCTTGGAATACGTGATGGCCAAATGCTGACCTTTTTCCCGACCGAGGGAGTTTTCAGCTGTTATCATGACTGCTGTAGACATTCCAGCTCAGGACAATAAAAATAACAAGCTGGCGTTTAACAAACTGTACAAAGCTATCAGCAAGCAGGAAAACCTACACCCAGAGGCTGCCTTTCTGGTTGCCGGCAAATTTAATTCGGCGTCATTAACTTCTCTGGGATGTCCCACCTCGACAACAGCCAGTGAAATTGCAGGGCGCCAAATTCAAACAACAGAAATCTCATAATTAAAATTCCTCAAACGTACAAGTATTATAAACCATTTTAAAGATAAACTTCTTGTTAATCCAACCACAGTGTCCGATTTCAAAAAGGCTTTACGGCGAAAGCACACCATGCGATTATGTTAGGACAGCGCCTAGCCACAAAAACCATACAGACATTTTCCAGCCAAGGAGAGGACTCACAAAAGTCAGAAATAGCGATTAAATTAATCACTAACCTTTGATGATCTTCATCTGGTGGCACTCCCAGGGCTCCATGTTACACAATAAATGTTTGTTTTGTTCAATAAAGTCCCTCTGTATGTTCAAATACCTCCATTTTGTTTGCACGTTTAGTTCAGTAATCCAATGGCACAAAGCGCGCTCACAACATCCAGACGAAAAGTCAAAAAAGTTCCATTAAAGTTCGAAGAAACATGTCAAACGATGTTTATAATCAATCCTTAGGATCTTTTTATCATAAATATTCAATAATATTTCAACCGGACAATACCGTTTTCATTAGAAAGGAAAGAGAACGTACGGCGCGCTCACGGCCACGCGCGATAAACAACTCATAGCTTTCAGCTGAGCCACTTGCTCTGAGTGGTCTTATTCTCTCCCCTTTCACAATAGAAGCATGAAACAACTTCTAAAGACTGTTGACATCTACTGGAAGCCTTAGGAAGTGCAATCTGACCCCACAGACACTGGATACTGGATAGGCATTCACTTAAAAAACTACAAACTTTAGAATTCCCACTTCCTGGTTGGATTTCTCTCAGGTTTTTTGCCATATGAGTTCTGTTATACTCACAGACATTATTTTAACATTTTTGGAAACTTTAGAGTGTTTTCTATCCAAATCTACTAACTATATGCATATCCTAGCTTCTGGGCCTGAGTAACAGGTAGTTTACTCTGGGCACGCTTTTCATCCAAACTTCCCAATGCTGCCCCCATCCCAATTAAGTTTTAAGACACGGGATGCCCAACTTCCATCAATACATCTCTAACGCCACTAGGGGCAATAAAGTCAATGCATTTTATGCACGCTTTGACAACAACAACGTCGAGCCGGTTGTGAGGGCCGTCACCGACCCAGAGGATTAGGCGATCTCGCTCTCTAAGGACGACGTGAGAAGGGTCTTTAATTAGGTCAATCAGACCCTGATGTTATTCCAGGGCGGAACAGCTGGAAGGCATATTCACAGTTATTTTCAATCTCTCCCAGTCTATTTTAAGATGACCAAAATCATTCCTGTTCCTAAAACTTCATGCCACAATGACTACCGCCCTGTAGCACACACCTCTGTAATCATGAAGTGCTTTGAGAGGCTGGTTATGGCACACATTAACTCCACCATCCCAGCCACCCTAGACCCACTCCAATTTGCATACCGCCCAACAGATACATAGACGACGCAATCTCAATTGCTCTCCACACTGCATTTCTCCACCTAGATCAGAGGAATACCTAAGTGAGAATGCTGTTCATTGACTACAGCTCAGCGTTCAACACCATTGTTTCCTCCAAGCTCGTCACCAAGCTTAGGACTCTGGGTCTGAACACCTCCCTCTGCAACTGGATCCTGGACATCCTGACGGGCTGACCCCAGGTGGTGAGGGTAAGCAACATCACCTCCACCACGCTGACCCTTAACACAGGGGCCCCATAAGAGGTGTGTGCTTAGTCCCCTCCTGTACTTCCTGTTCACCCACGACTGCGTGGCCACTTATGGCTCCAACACCATCATCAAGTTTGCTGACGACATGACGGTGGTATGCCTGATCACCGGCAGCAATGAGTCAGCATACAGGGTGGAGGTCAGTGACCTGGTAGTGTGGTGCCGGAGCAACAGCCTCTCCCTCAAGGAGCTGATCGTGGTCTACAGGAAACGGGTGGGCAAGAACGCCCCCATCCACATTGCCTGGGCGGCAGTGGAGCAAGTAGACAGTTTCAAGTTCCTCGGTGTCCAAATCACTAAAGACTTAAAATGGTCCAAACAAACATGCACAGTAGTGAAGAATGCACAACGTTGCCTCTTCCCCCTCAGGAGGTTGAAAAAGTTTGGCATGGGCCCTCAAATCCTCAAAAGGTTAACAGCTGTACCATTGAGAGCATATTGACTGGCTGCATCACTCCTTGGTATGTCAATAGCACCGCCCTAAATCACATGGCACTGCCATCCGGAACTCTATATTAGGCGGTGTGAATAAAAGACCCGGAAAATTGCACGGCAAGAGGTACCAGTGCATCAAGTCTGACACCAACAGGCTCTTCAACAGATTCCATCCCCAAGCAATACAACTGATGAATAGCTAACAAAATAGCTACACAGACTATCTGATTTAACCTTGTCTCTATGCGCACTCACAGGGCCCTACACACTCACACACACTGTCACTCCAACGCACACGCACACTCACGCCATTATTTTCTCACTCACACATAATATGCACATAAATATATACTGACTCTACACACCCACTCACATACAAGCTGCTGCTACTCTGTTTATCTTATATCCTGTTGCCTAGTCTCCTTACCCCTATACACTATATGACCAAAGGTAAGTGGACACCTGCTCGTCGAACATCTCATTCCAAAATCATGGGCATTAATATGGAGTTGGTCCACCCCTTGCTGCTATAACAGCCTCCGCTCTTCTGGGAAGGCTTTCCACTAGATGTTGGAACATCACTGCGGGGACCATTCAGCCACAAGAAAATGAGTGAGGTTGGGCACTGATGTTGGGCGATTAGGCCTGGCTCATAGTCGGCGTTTCAAATCAGCCCAAAGTTGTTTGATGGGGTTGAGGTCAGTGCGTTCTCTGCAGGCCAGTCAAGTTCTTCCACGTCGATCAAGACAAACCATTTCTGTATGGACCTCGCTTTGTGCACAGGGGCATGGTCATGCTGAAACAGGAAAGAGCCTTCCCAAAATTGTTGCCACAAAGTTAGAAGCACAGAATTGTCTAGAATGTCATTGTATGCCGTAGCTGGTGGGGCTTCCTTGGCTCATCGCGAAGTTGCAGCGAGGAGAGAAGATCGCAATTGGATATTACGAAATTGGGGAGAAAAAGGAGGTAAAAAAAACAAAACAATTATTCCTTCACTGGAACTAAGGGGCATAGCACAACCATGAAAACAGCCCCAGACCATTATTCCTCCTCCACCAAACTTTACAGTTGGCACTATGTATTGGGGCAGGAAGCGTTTTCCGGGCATCCGCCATTTGTCCGTGGGACTGCCAGATGGTGAAGCATGATTCATCACTCCAGAGAACACGTTTCCACTGCTCCAGAGTCCAATGGCGGCGAGCTTTACACCACTCCAGCCGACGCTTGGCACTGCGCATGGTGATCTTAGGCTTGTGTGCGGCTGCTCGGCCATTGAAACCCATTTCATGAAGCTCCCGACGAACAGTTATTGTGCAGATGTTGCTTCCAGAGGCAGTTTGGAACCTGGTAGTGAGTGTTGCAACCGAGGACAAACTACTAAATACATACTTTTGTATTTATAGTGTATTTACCTCCATCACTCCAGTATGCCTACACATTTTTAATATGGTATTGGAACTGACTTTTTTTTTAAGATTTCCTGTATGCTTACTTACTTACTTTATTTTGTATTTCATATTTCTTAATGTTGTTTCTCGTGTGTTTTTTTTCTAGTAATACATTGTTATTGATTATTGCATTGTTGGGTTTTGAGTTTGCAAGAAAGACATTTCACTCTACTTGTGCATGTGACATTAATAACTTGAAACAACAGGTTATTGCCAGTAATATCAAAGTCTAACAGTATAGCTCTCACAATCTTCTTAATATTAATTTATTTCAACCAATCATCAGTCATTTGTGTCAGTGCAGTACATGTTGAGTGACCTTCTCTATTAGCATGCTGAAATGCTGTTAATTTGTTTACAGAGAAATAGCATTGTATTTGGTCAAACCCTATTTTTTCCAACAGTTTGCTAAGAGCTTGCAGCAAACTGATAGGTCTGCTGTTAGAACCAGTAAAGGACGCTTTACCACTCTTGTTTAGCGGAATAACCTTGACTTCCCTCCAGGCCTCCAGGTTCAGATTAGATATATGACAGATAGGAGTGGCTATAGAGTCAGCTACCATCTGCGTTATCAATGCCAGGAGGTTTGTCATTACTGATCGATAACAATCACTTTTCAACCTCTCCCACACTAACTTTACAAAATTCATACTTACAAAGCTTTTCTTTCATTATTTCTTTTTTTTATGCATAAGTACGATGGCTCGCTGTTCGTTGTTGGAATTTCCTGCCTAAGTTTGCCAATGAAGTAAACTATTAAAAGAATTGTCAACAACAATGGTTTTGTGATGAATACGCCATCTGATTCGATGAAAGATGGAGTTGTATTTGTCTTTCTGCCCATAATTTCATTTAAAGTACTCCAAAGTTTAGATCATTGATCTTGCCTTCACAAATGCAGTTTCTTCTTCTTTTTGTTGAGTTTAGTCACAGATGTGTAGCCAGACTTATTAGCCACTCCTTTTCCCCCATCTCTTTCAAGCATACCGTTTTTCAATTCCTCATCAATCCATGGAGCCTTAACAGTTCTAACAGTCAATTTCTTAACCTCTGCATGTGTATCAATAATTGGAAGAAGCAATTTCATAAATTGATCAAGTGCAGCGTCTGGATGCTCCTTATTGATCCCATTAGACAAACACACATTTTGAACATCATTCACAGCAACAACAAAATGCATGATCTCTTATACACTATTTTAGCCCAGCTTTTGAAACTTTAGCTTTCTTGGATATGGCCATTATACTGTGATCCCTGCATCCAATTGTCACACCCTGATCTGTTTCACCTGACTTTGTTATTGTCTCCACTCCCTCTAGGTGTCGCTTGTTTCCCCCAGTGTATTTATCTCTGTGTTTCCTGTCTCTCTGTGCCAGTTCGTCTTGTATGTTCCAAGTCAACCAGCGGTTTTCCCGTTCACCTGCTTTTTGCTATTCTCCTTTTTCTAGTCCTCCCGGTTTTGACCCTTGCCTGTTTCTGGATTCTGTACTGACCATTCTGCTTGCCTTGACCACGAGCCTGTCTGCCACTCTGTACCTCCTGGACTCTGATCTGGTTTTGACCTTTTGCCTGTCCACGACCATTCTCTTGCCTACTCCTTTTATATTAATAAACATTATAAGACTCCAATCATCTGCCTCCTGTGTCTGCATCTGGGTCTCGCCTTGTTCCTTGATACCAATGGGTACGGATACAGCTTTAGAGCAAAGTTCTACAGTATTAGTAAAAATGTGATCAATACATGTGGATGATCTTGTTTCTGTAGTGTTTGAAAACACCTTGATAGGTTCAGTAATAACCTGAACCAGATTACAGGCACTGGTTACAGTGAGAAGCTTCCTCTTGAGCGGACGGCTTGATTAAAACCAGTCAATGTTCACGTCCCCAAGAAACTAGACCTCTCTGTTTACATCACATACACTATCAAGTATTTCACACATATTATTTAGATATTGACTGTTAGCACTTGGTGGCCTATAGCAACACCCCAAAAGAAAAGGCTTTCGATGTGCCAGGTGAACCTCCAACAACAACACTTCAATAACACTTGACAGAAGATATTCTCTAAGCATTACAGGGATATGGATCAGAATACAGCAAAACCTCCCCCATAACCTTTCCTGTCTCGTCTATAGATGTTATATCCTTGTATTGCTAGTGCTTTATCATCAAATGAATTAGCCAAGAGAGTCTCAGAAATGGCTAATATATGGATATTGTTTGATGTTAGCAAGTTATTAATTACATACATTAATATTGTCTGTTTTCAGCCATTTCCTGGGTAGCTTATCAGAGAAAAACATCATATGCAAAAGAGCAAACAAAGCAAGAAAAAATATATACACTGCTCAAAAAAATAAAGGGAACACTTAAACAACACAATGTAACTCCAAGTCAATCACACTTCTGTGAAATCAAACTGTCCACTTAGGAAGCAACACTGATTGACAATAAATTTCACATGCTGTTGTGACATTTATTGTGAAATCTATTGTCAATCAGTGTTGCTTCCTAAGTGGACAGTTTGATTTCACAGAAGTGTGATTGACTTGGAGTTACATTGTGTTGTTTAAGTGTTCCCTTTATTTTTTTGAGCAGTGTACATTCAGCAGTCCATTAATCAGTTAGTGTGTGTAAATGTGCGTGTGTGTGCTGCAGGGTTGAAGCTACCAACCCATAGGCTTGGCTCTCTCGTCACCTTCCAGGCTTTTTGGGAGGGTGGACAATGAGCCTGTCATACCGGATTTAAGCAATGTCCCCACGTGCTCTGGCAGCTTTCATGGCTGTGATAAGTTATTACCCCTTCTGGCGCACAGCTTCAGGATAGTCCTCTCAAGTTCTTGGCTCTTACCAGAACAGGAACTTGACCACTATCAGCCTGGGCCTGTCACCTGGGCCGGTGGTGGGTTTTCCAGTCCTGTCTGATTTCTACGTTATTGTTATCATAGATTCACACACAGAACTGATGTCCTCTCTCAATGACTTACTGATTGCTGTCATCTTGCCGTTCTCTTGATTCAACTCATTGAGCTGACCCTGGAGAACTGCAAACTGTTCTTCAGGTCCTGGAACTCTCTGGTCAGGTCGTCCATTATTTTATTAGTTGACTCCACAACACTATTTGGACACAACACTTGAATCTATTTTCTTGTTGATGTAACAACTGCTTGTAGAACACTTTTTAAAAGAGCCTTCACCTGTGATAGAGAGATACCACTGTCCTCAATGGTACTCCCGCCGGCTTTGGTCTTTGTCATGGTAACAACATAAGTTAGGCTTTTACTTCTCGCAGTTCCAGACAGGGCTGGTTGCTTGGAAGATTGGAAACAACGACAACAAACAGCAGGGATCTAGACGGCCACAAGCCCGGGTCAATCTGCGATCCTAGCCACAAGGGCTAATCGCGTCGAGGGCTGCATTCAAGACCTTTAAGAAAACCCTGCTAGCTTGATAGACAGCTAACAGCTAGGCTAGCTGCTATGCCAAGCAGCTCCTCAAACCCGGCCTTGGTCGTTAGAATCACTGGACAGATTGTAGCCATCCCAGCAACTGATGCCAACCGCGTCGCGAAATCCAAACTTTTTCAATAGACTTTCAAAACTTTCCAAAACAACAAACTTTCCAAAACAACAAACTGAGCTTTCCCTCGTTCCGTGTTTTGTGTTAGTTCAGCTATGCCCAGTGTGCTTTAGGGGGCATGCTTTCATCGTCAGCATCAGTCATTAAGACAGGGTTTCTGAAACTCACTCCTCAGGACCCGAAGGGGTGCACGTTTTGGATTCTGCCCTAGCACTACACAGCTGATTCAAATAATAAACGAATCATCAAGCTTTGATAATTGGAATCAACTGTGTAGTGTTAGGGCAAAAACGTGTACCCCTTGGGGTCCCGAGGACCGAGTTTGGGAAACGCTGCATTAAGATTTCTTGACACTCAGGGTCCAATTTTTTTGTTGTTTCTGAGAATGTCATGGCTCTAATGCCGCACTCTCTGTTATCCCAGTTTTATAAGTCTTTTGGTTTAATATAATCGGAAGATGTCCATCTTAATTATTTCCTAGAGGGTTATTGTGCATTCTTACTGAATTAAATATATATTTATTTATTTATTTATTTCACCATTATATAACACGGCAAGTCAGTTACATGTAAGAACAAATTCTTATTTACAATGGCGGCCTACCCTGGCCAAACCCTAACCCGGACAACGCTGGGCCAATTGTGCATCGTCCTATGTTACTCTCAATCACAGCTGGTTGTGATACAGCCTGGGTCTGTAGTGACGCCTCTAGCACTGAGATGCAGTGCCTTAGACCGCTGCACCACTCGTGAGCCGCCCAAATATATGGTCAGTGTTATAGACATTCTTCTCTTTCTTCTCTTTTTTCTGTATTTTCTTCTCATGCAGTCAGTATATTATGCCCAAAGCATTTGATGGCAATTTTCCTACAGTACTGTCACGCCCTGGCCATAAAGAGGCTTTTATTCTCTATTTTGGGTAGGCCAGGGTGTGACTAGGGTGGGCATTCTAGTTTCTTTATTTCTATGTTTTCTGTTTTCTGTTTCTATGTTTTGGCCGGGTATGGTTCTCAATCAGGGACAGCTGTCTATCGTTGTCTCTGATTGGGAATCATACTTAGTCAGCCTTTTTCCCACCTGTGTTTTGTGGGTAGCTGTTTTCTGTCTAGTTTATGCTCCTTACAGAACTCTTTCGGTTTTCCCTCTTCTTTATTTTGTTAGAGTGTTTTTTGATCAAATATAATCATGAACACTTACCACGCTGCGCTTTGGTCCGATCCTCATTACGACGAGAGCCGTGACAAGTACAGGAAACACTGTTACCAAGAAACACAACACAACACATCTCTTCCCCCTAGTGAGCTAGTGGGAACATCCCTGTTCCAGTAGGTCTGCTTATCTATCAACATCTTTGTTTAAAAGCTTTTTGACTTACGTAAGATCAAAATCAAATCAAATTGTATTTGTCACATGCGCCGAATACAACAGGTGTAGTAGACCTTATAGTAAAAAGCTTACTTACGAGCCCCTAACCAAAAATGCAGTTAAAAAAAATATGGATAAGAATAAGAAATAAAAGTAACAAGTAATTAAAGAGCAGCAGTAAAATCACAATAGCGAGACCTCTCCTTGTTCGGGCGGTGTTCGGCGGTGGACGTCACCGGCCTTCTAACCATCGCCAATCCACTTTTCTTTTTCCATTTGTTTTGTCCTTGTCTTACACACCTGGTTTCAATCCCCCAATTACTTGTTCATTATTTAACCCTCTGTTCCCCCATGGTTGTTTGTGAGTGATTGTTTGTTTGTATTACGGTCCGTTATTGTGGGCTCGATTTATTGTGTTGTATTTGTGAATATTTGAGTAAATGACGTTTATTACTCATATCTGCTGTCCTGCGTCTTACAGAGACTATATACAGGGGGGTACTGGTACAGAGTCAATGTGCGGGGGCACTGGTTAGTTGTGGTAATATGTGCATGCAAGCAGAGTCATTAAAGTGCCAAATACAATTTACTGACTCAACTCTAGCCACTTTAATAATGGAAAAATTGATGTAATAAATGTATCACTAGCCACTTTAAACAATGCCACTTTATATAAGGTTACATTACCCTACATTACTCATCTCATATGTATATACTGTACTCTATACCATCTACTGCATCTTGCCATCTTGATGTAATAAATGTATCACTAGCCACTTTAAACAATGCCACTTTATATAATGTTTACATACCCTACATTACTCATCTCATATGTATATACTGTACTCTATACCATCTACTGCATCTTGCCTATGCCGTTCGGCCATCACTCATTCATATATTTTTATGTACATATTCTTATTCATTCCTTTACACTTGTGTGTATAAGGTAGTTGTTGTGAAATTGTTAGGTTAAATTACTTGTTAGATATTACTGCATGGTCGAAACTAGAAGCACAAGCATTTCGCTACACTCGCATTAACATGCACTGCTAACCATGTGTATGTGACAAATACAATTTGATTTGACTATGCATAGATGATAACAAGAGAGAGTAGCAGCGGTGGAAAATAGGGGGAGGGGAGGCAATGCAAATATTCTGGGTAGCTATTTTATTAGGTGTTCAGGAGTCTTATGGCTTTGGGGTAAAAGCTGTTTAGAAGCCTCTTGGACCTAGACTTGGCGCTCCGGTACCGCTTGCTGTGCGGTAGCAGAGAGAACAGTCTATGACTAGGGTGGCTGGAGTCTTTGACAATTTTTAGGGCCTTCCTCTGACACTGCCTGGTATAGAGGTCCTGGATGGCAGCAAGCTTGGCCCCAGTAGTGCCTTGCAGTTGGAGGCCGAGCAGTTGCCATACAGGGCAGTGATGCAACTAGTCAGGATGCTCTCGATGGTGCAGCTGTAGAACCTTTTGAGGATCTGAGGACCCATGCCAAATCTTTTCAGTCTCCTGAGGGGGAATAGGTTTTATCGTGCCCTCTTCACGACTGTCTTAGTGTGCTTGGACCATGTCAGTTTGTTGGTGATGTGGACACCAAGGAACTTGAAGCTCTCAACCTGTTCTGCTGCAGCCCCATCGATGAGAATGGGGGTGTGCTCGGTCCTCTTTTTCCTGTAGTCCACAATCATCCTCCTTTGTCTTGATCACTTTGAGGGAGAGGTTGTTTTCCTGGCACCACACGGCCAGGTCTCTGACCTCCTCCCTATAGGCTGTCTCGTCGTTGCCGGTGATCAGGCCTACCACTGTTATATCATTGGCAAACTTAATCATGGGGTTGGAGTTGTGCCTGGCCGTGCAGTCATGAGTGAACAGGGAGTACAGAAGGGGACTGAACACGCACCCCTGAGGAGCCACTGTGTTGAGGATCAGCGTGGCGGATGTGTTATTACCTACCCTTACCACCTGGGGATGACCTGTCAGGAAGTCCAGGATCCAGTTGCAGAGGGAGGTGTTTAGTCCCAGATGTATCTATATGGTTGTTAACTTCTCTGTGGTGAAGAAGAGAGTTACTGTAGATTGGACTTCTACTCTTGTTGTTCTAGTTTGCCAATGTTTGAACGTCAGTTTATATACTGTAAGATCCTTGTAGAGGACATGTAGGAGCTGACACCCAAATGGCCCCATTTTCCCTATATAGTGCAATATTTTTGACAAGGGCTCATGTGGCTCTGGTCAAAAGTACTGCACTAAATTGGAAATAGGGTGCCATTTGTGACAGAGACCAGGTATCCGAAAATATGAGATGGGAGCCATTTCAGATGACTTCTTTTAATTACACACTGTCGTGGACGGGACTACCGTTATTATTCCCTCGCTCAATCTAGAGGAAAGCCCTGGTTCTGTGTACGAGAGCCCGAGTGTTAGTTTCACTTCCATTGTTCTCTTTAAACCAAGAGTTGCACGTGCACCTCCTTACAGTACTGCACCCAGCGATGGAGTCAACTTCTAGGAACCGCGTGAGTCAAAAGGAGACGTACCGATCGCGTGATTGCAAGCCAGGACACCAGCCTGTAAGATGTTACTCTCACAAGGAGTTAGACCAAGGGTCCACATTTTTAGACATGTCTAGTTGACTGCCGACTTCTGTCACACTCTATTGGTTACCAGGACGACTTTGTTATCACTTCTTATGCAAAGAGGGATCCCAGAGTTTAGCCTGAATGCCCGTCGGCTTCTAGGAGCTCTGGGTAATCCCGGGTTCGGTTCTAACTCCACTATTTTACTTCTAGAAACAGAGGGAGGCCAGATTAAATATCCAAATATCCATTATTATTATTATTTTTTTTTTACAGGTATATGCTTTAGCTAACTTATGTGTTATCAAACGTCGATGTGCCCTGTCTGATTCAGAGTTGCCCGGCCTTATCCAGAAGAGGCAGGGTTAATCAGCCTACAGAGGCGTTTACCCAACTTATTCACTATAGTTAGTCTGGGGTACCATTAGTTACCTTTCCACTAGTTTAGATTTCCTATCATCTGTTTTTAGCCAGAATCTCCTTCTGTTAAGTCAGTCATTTAGTCAGAACATATCTATCCACTGTTTTCCGTCAGCTGTCCGTTTTGGCCAGTGGCCTCTCCTTGCGAGAGGGATGTTTCCCTAAAATTGAAGAGCATAATGCGAGGTCTTAAATGATCTAAATGGTAATGCTAGTTGTACCGGGCATGCCTATGGGTCATTAAGTTTGATGGAGTTCCGTAATTTCACTCATAAGACTGCTCGCTTGATATCAAATCACAGGCAAAATTATTTACTAGATATTCAAAGATTCCAACAGACCATAGCTGGGTTTACATCAGGAGGCAAGGCACTCTCAGAACAAGAATAATATAACAAAGAGGTTTATTGATTGTGCGCAAAGTTTCTTCCAAGTTATTAAAAAGAATTTGTCCAGCTGTCACGTTCAAAGATGCCTTTCAGTAGTGGAGTCCTTTTCAATGTTACAAGCACAGAGGTTCAGAGATCCTGGGTGAAATCTGCCTCCTAAGCATTTAGTAGGCAACATATATACTCTAAAATCCTGCACTTACCAAAATGTTTATTCCTTTAAAGTGTTTGATTTTAAGTACATGTCATTGCTTCTCAACTCCCTTCCTGATTTACCCATTTATAATATTGCATATGCTCTTCTTTATGTATTACATCTCCAATCTCTGCCCAGAGATGATCCCAGTCTCTTAACAAATGAACATATACAATTTAGACATTTAGAAATGATCAAGGTCTGGCTGGTTAGTTTGGCTGGTTGTCGAGTGACTACTATACTGAACAGAAATCCCACGTTTCATGAGCTGAAATAAAAGACCACAGCAATGTTCTATACGAACAAAAAGCTTATTTCTCTCTCATTTTGTTCACACATTTTATGCATCCCTGTTAGTGAGCATTTCTCCTTTGCCAAGATAATACATCCACCTGACAAGTGTGGCATATCAAGAAGCTGATTGAACAGCATGATCATTACACAGGTTTATCTTGTGCCCACTCTAAAATGTGCAGTTTTGTCACACAACACAATGCCACAGATGTCTCAAGTTTTGAAGGAGTGTGTAATTGGCATGCTGACTGCAGGAATGTCTACCAGGGCTGTTGCCAAATAATTGAATGTTCATTTCTCTACCATAACCCGCCTCCAACTAAATTTTAAAGAATTTGTCAATACGTCTAACCAGCTTCACAACCGCAGACCAGGACCTGTAACCACGCCAGACCAGGACCTCCACGCCAGACCAGGACCTCCACGCCAGCCTAGGACCTGTACCCACGCCAGCCTAGGCCCTGTAACCACGCCAGATCAGGACCTGTACCCACACCAGACCAGGACCTCCACGCCAGACCAGGACCTGTGCCCACGCCAGACCAGGACCTCCACGCCAGACCAGGACCTGTACCCACGCCAGACCAGGACCTCCACGCCAGACCAGGACCTCTACCCACGCCAGACCAGGACCTCCACGCCAGACCAGGACCTGTACCCACGCCAGACCAGGACCTGTACCCACGCCAGACCAGGACCTGTACCAACGCCAGACCAGGACCTGTACCAACGCCAGACCAGGACCTGTACCCACGCCAGACCAGGACCTCCACGCCAGACCAGAACCTCCACGCCAGACCAGGACCTGTACCCACACCAGACCAGGACCTGTACCCACGCCAGACCAGGACCTGTACCCACGCCAGACCAGGACCTCCACGCCAGACCAGGACCTCCACGCCAGACCAGGGCCTCCACGCCAGACCAGGACCTCTACCCACGCCAGACCAGGACCTCCACGCCAGACCAGGACCTGTACCCACGCCAGACCAGGACCTGTACCCACGCCAGACCAGGACCTGTACCCACGCCAGACCAGGACCTGTACCAACGCCAGACCAGGACCTGTACCAACGCCAGACCAGGACCTGTAGCAACGCCAGACCAGGACCTGTACCCACGCCAGACCAGGACCTCCACGCCAGACCAGAACCTCCACGCCAGACCAGGACCTGTACCCACACCAGACCAGGACCTGTACCCACGCCAGACCAGGACCTGTACCCACGCCAGACCAGGACCTCCACGCCACCAGGACCTGTACCCATGCCAGACCAGGACCTCCACGCCAGACCAGGACCCCCACGCCAGACCAGGACCTGTCCCCACGCCAGACCAGGACCTCTACCCACGCCAGACCAGGACCTGTACCCATGCCAAACCAGGACCTGTACCCACGCCACGCCAGACCAGGACCTGTACCCACGCCAGACCAGGACCTGTACCCTCGCCAGACCAGGACCTGTACCCACGCCAGACCAGGACCTGTACCAACGCCAGACCAGGACCTGTACCAACGTCAGACCAGGACCTGTACCAACGCCAGACCAGGACCTGTACCCACGCCAGACCTCCACGCCAGACCAGAACCTCCACGCCAGACCAGGACCTGTACCCACGCCAGACCAGGACCTCCACGCCAGACCAGGACCTGTACCCACACCAGACCAGGACCTGTACCCACGCCAGACCAGGACCTGTACCCACGCCAGACCAGGACCTGTACCCACGCCAGACCAGGACCTCCACGCCAGACCAGGACCTGTACCCATGCCAGACCAGGACCTCCAAGCCAGACCAGGACCTCCACGCCAGACCAGGACCTGTACCCACACCAGACCAGAACCTCCACAACCGGCTTCTTCACCTGTGGGACCGTCTGTTCAACCTTGTGAACAGAATGCCCCATGGGCAGGCATAAGCTACGGACAACGAACACACTTGCATTTTATCCATGGTAATTTGAATGCACAGGGATACCATGATGAAATCCTGAGGCCCATTGTCAAGCCATTCATCAGCCACCATCACCTCATGTTTCAGCATGATAATGCACATCCCCATGTCGCAAGGATCTGTACACAATTCCTGGAAGCTGAAAATGTCCCAGTTCTTCCATGGCTTGCATACTCACCAGACATCACCTATTGAGCATGTTTGGGATGCTCTCGATCAACGTGTAAGACAGCGTGTTCCATTTTGCACCAATATCCAGCAACTTCATACAGCCATTGAAGAGGAGTGGGACAACATTCCACAGGCCACAATCAACAGCCTGGTCAACTCTATGCGAAGAAGATTTGTAGCGCAGAATGAGGCAAATGGTGGTCACACCAGAAACCGACTGGTTTTATGATCCACGCCCCTATTTTTTCTTTAAGGTATCTGTGACCAACAGATGCATATCTGTATTCCCAGTCATGTGAAATCCATAGATTAGGGCCTAATTTATTTATTTAAATTGCCTGATTTCCTTATATGAACTGTAACTCAGTAGAATCTTTGAAATTGTTGCATGTTGCGTTTATATTTTTGGTCAGTTTAGTAATAATCACTGCATCCTTTACAAATGATTCTCGAGGGGTCGGTGACAAGTACCCAGATAATATGAAGTGGTTTGGCCTAATTTTGTGTTCCTGAGATATACTCAATGGTACTTTTTCTTCTTTCTTTTCTTCTTTTTCTTTTCTTCTTTTTCTTCTTTCTTTTCTTATAGATTAGTACAATTATCTATCTGCATATCGGTTTTGACCTAGTTGTGTCTGTGATACTTTTATCTAGTCGTGGCTTAACTTGTAAGTGGATTGTTATATCCCTTGATGGGAAAATCAGCAGGGTGCATTAAAGCAAACCCTTCAAGTGTACCAGTCCATTGTCCGAGCTGTTATAAATGTATTTTCCAGGTTGTTATTTTGTTAAAGTAACAGTTGTTTGGAATCAGTCGCAGTAGGAGAGAAGCACAGATAATGGCTGATAGACTTAATGACAGTATGGGGTTTATAGCATTTTATGATGAAGGGATTGTTATAATGAGAGAATATGTGTGGATCTGTGTGTGCGCTTGGGTGCAAGTGTGCATACGTGTAAAGCTTGTGTGCATGCATGCAAGTGAAGTGTGCATGTGTTCTGTAGTGCGTGTGTGGGTGTGAGAGAGACAGACACGGGGAGAGAGAGAGCGCTGGGTACCATTCAGAGAGGCAGAAAGCTGGCTACGGGCAGACGGATGTGCATGTTGCTGACTATTTGAACCTGAGGGGGGCAGTGTAGCGCTTGTAAATAGGCACTTTCCCTCTGACTCTAAACCCTGAGTTAGATCAGTATTTGCAATGATAAAGTACACAGCAGTGAAGGTCATAAAAGTATTTTTTTTCTCTCGCCAGCATCAGAAAAGGAAAGAATAGTGACTTTTTAGTGAATATGAGTAGGCCTACGGCCATATGGGCTGGGCATTTGAAAGACGCAAGACACTGAAATAAACAAATGAATCAATCAAATCTAAACGGGAGACTATTAATTGATCAAATCACCCAGATACTCAATACCAATGTCAAAGACTTTCACAGGCATTCAACACCTATCATGATTCTCACCCGTTCGCTTCAAGTCAAGGACAGTAGTGTGTAGACTTTGTGCACAGTTCCACTGCAGATGGCTGCATGGGAGGAAAGCAGTATGAGTGGAACTGCTTTAGAAACTGTGAGAGGGCCTGTGAGAGGACCTGTAGGAGTCAGGTATTCCACAGCGCACATATGATAGAGACAGATAGACGGATGAAAACTTCCAAGACATCTGTTTAGTTTGAACAACGGAGTCGAGGCCCAGATCCTAAGCCGACCGAGTTACTACCACCACAAATCATCTTTTTAATTTGTGCTTCTTTGAAAGGCAATAATTCGACACAGGTTATGATCAATGTTCCCTCTAAGCTGTGTGCCGGTGAAGCAGTAGACCGAGACTGCCGCATGCAGAGCGTAGAAATATCAACCCACACAGAGAAGCACCAGATTGAATTTCACTCAACTTTCTAGAGTTTTCCCTGTTAGTTAACACTATCAACGTGTCCCTTTACTGTGGCAATTGTGATCGAATCAACGCAAAACTAGCCACTTTCAATGCAACAAACCCAAACAAAACGAACTATGCAAGAGATTTTGTTGTAGGCAGAATGCATTAGAGTAGGAGTAGGCCTATATGCAAATAGACCATTGCCATATATGGAGCTGTGCCATCTGGTTTGAACTGGACTGTGTTTACAGCTGTGGGCATGAGTAGATGTGCTTGTTTTGAAATCAGAGCCAGAGCTGCATGTGGCTATGTCTGCACATTTTGTTCATATCCTTTTGTAGTTAGTGAGTTATTAGCCCAGTTATAGATCATTTGTAGTCAGCAATAGGGGAGTGATTGCTTCCTACAAGAGCACAAAAGGTGTGCATTTCTAGGTATCTTTTAAAAGCTTTTCAGGTAAAGAGCTTTTTTTGTCTTAAAGGGTCAGTGTTGTATTTTGAGACAGGCTTGAATAAGCTAAGTAGTAAATAGGCAGAGGGTAGCACAATTTGTCTGATTCTCTGTAATAATGGTATGGGAATAATAATACATTTTATTTTGTAAAGTGGTTTCTTCCATCAAACACAACAACATTTACAGTCACCTCCTTATCTGAAGGACAAGTGGATAAGCAGGTTAATGTCAAGCCCTGCATGTTTTTTTGATAAAAGTCTCATGGAATGAAGGCCAACATTGAACACCACACATTGGCTGCTACTGTAGGCCAAATGATTGAAAAGCTATTTCCATGTTAAAATGTAATGGGATGCATTTTCTCCATTGTTATTGATGGTAGGTACTCTGGTAGGCCTACATTATGATCAAATAGCCTCAGTAGTCTACTTAACCACTGTTAAAACTGTAACTTAAAGCCGGTACAGCCTCAGTGTTTACAGTAAACGCGAGCTGGAAGTTGCACAAATCTTCACAATGCTGAAAATTGCGCTCAGCAAACCTGAATTTTGCTCAGTGCTGAATTGTTTTGGAGGGAAATATTTTCGTGATGAAGGTTTTCCGCCTCTTTTAAGAGCCGTTTTTCAGTGTTCTTCAGAGTGAGGGAAGGAATTACATTATCCCTTTCTCGCCGTCTTTCTTGGGATAGACAAATTAAACATCTATTTAACATTCAAGTCATACGAGAGGCATTGCAATTGGCGGATTCATGTCATTAAAAATACTCCCAGAAGTATAAAGATAACTTTGTTATATTTCTTTGACCATATGATGCCAGATTACTCATACTTATATAAGAGCTTAGAGGACAGAAGTCCACTCCCGCAGATAGATGGAAGTGTCTTCCTAAACCCAATTACAACCTTTGACGTCATTTATTGATGGAGACTGTGTCACCCCCAAAATAGGACAATAATATTTGTTGTCCTTTTTGACCTAATGCAGGACCATCTGTTAATGATTCCACTCGACATTAGCACTGTGTGACAGACTATGACACAGACTGGGGGTGTTCAATTAGTCATGTAGAGAACAGAAATGTAACAAGGTTGGGTTGGGCAGGGCAAGGGGAGTGACGATGTTCCATGCTAATAGACTCCTGATGAGTGTCCCGATGAATACGTTTCCTTAGGCAGTTAATCTACTGTTTATAGACGTTTATCTGCATTGACTCTGTAAATATGAACAGAGAAACTAATTGGCCTAACATTTTACATTTAATTTAACTACAAGGAAGTAAAGGTTTCATACCCCATGCAGAAAACTGATGTATTATAATATATGTAGTATATACATAAACATTCATACATATACACACACTTTTTTTAGAATCTACCTTTATTATTCCCCGCAAACCCTACCACCCCTCCCCCAATTGGAGTAAACTAATAAGCAATAACACTTAGGCTTTTACCTTCAGTTTATACATACTATATACACATTTTACAGACACAATCTATTTACATTATATATATTTTGTTTGTTCTTAGTCCTTACTCTATTTCTGCTGGCCATCCAGTTTGATTTCTATTTGTAACTGTGCTATTTCATAACATTTCTGAACCTATATACATTTTACAGACCCCGTATGTTTTACATTGGTTATCTTGTTGTTATCAGTCCCACCCTTCAGATCCATTCAACCCCTCCCATCTATCTCTTAACACCATCCATTTGGATTTCTATTTCCCATATATTTTTCAACTGTGCTGTGATGCTTCACAAAAGTACTGAACCTTTCTATTCTCATAGCTTCTACAGATTGTAAATTAAAGATAACTTTAACTTTAAAAGATAACTAAAAGATGACTATGACTTTCAAAACACCCAGTATTGCAATCTGGGTAATTGTTGCAATTCTTCAGCCATTCCTGGACCTGTGACCAAAAACGAGCTACATATGGACAGTACCAAAATAAATGATCTAATGACTCTGCCTCCTCGCAGCAAAATCTGCAGAGCTGGGAAGATTGTATCCCCATATATGTAACATTCTATTGGTTTGCAAGAATTTTGTATAATCATTTAAATTGAAAAATTCAAAGTTCTGAATCCGGCGTCGTTTTGCTTGTCAATTCATAAACCATGTGCCATGGAATCGGTTACATCGAAAATCTCTTCCCAACTATTTTGCAATTTATTTGGCACAGCTGTCAATTTTTCGGTCGGGTGCAGCTGTGCCAAATAAGCGAGTAGTGGAGGCCCCTGTTGGAGCGAGTAGTGGAGGCCCCTGTTGTGCTGTTGGAGGTGCCGGAGGAACTCCCCATCTCTCCCAGCGGTCCATAGCTTGGACGACGCGGCCCATAGCGGCGCCGAGATGGTGGAGCATCACTGGATGCGCTCCTCGACCCCCATACCAGGGGCACCTGCTCCTGCTGACTCCATAGATTCGGTGCGGAATTCTGTAAGGGGTGCGTAACTGGTGGCAGAGAAGTCAGACACAGGAGAGCAGAACTAGGTAATAACCGGAGCAGTTTAATATACAAAACCAAAACCACCGGCATCCAGAATAACAAAGTATGGGTACAACAATGTGCACAAGCACTTACAACAAACAATTCCGCACAAAGACATGGGGGGAACAGAGGGTTAAATACACAACACGTAATGAGGGAATGAAAACCAGGTGTGTGGGAAAACAAGACAAAACAAATGGAAAATGAAAAACGGATGGCTAGAAGACCGGTGACGTTGACCGCCGAACACCACCCGAACAAGGAGAGGAACCGACTTCGGAAGAAGTCGTGACAATATTTATCACAATTATCTTTAACCATTTTTGGACTTTAATGCAGGGCCAACAGACAAGTTCCTTACCTTTTCCCCCTTCCACTTGCCTCTTCCATTTTTGTGGTAATGCTGCAATTAGTTGGTTGTAATTTTGGGTAGAGCAGACATTTCCATATCATTCATGATATCATTTGCAAAAATTATACCTTTTTTAAACATTTTATCAAGTAGTATATTTGAGTTTAACCACAATATTTGCTGTATTATTTGTTCTGTTTTTTCAGGTGGATTAAACTGAAATTTCAACCAACTTTCTAAGGCTTGTTTTAAAAAATAATGATATTTTGGAGATTATTTCTTTTTCAAATAACCGAAAGTGAGCCGTTGTAATCTGAATAAAGGGAAAAAGGCCATTCTTGAACATGGGGTGAGACATTCTTACTAATTTACTAGAGAACCAAGTATAACTTTTGTATAACTTTTGTGTGACTGATGCCTTTAGTGAGAGGTCTAATGCTTTAATTGTCATGCCCTGACCTTAGTTATCTTTGTTTTCTTTATTATTTTGGTTAGGTCAGGGTGTGACGAGGGTGGTATGTGTGTTTTTGTCTTGTCTAGGGTTTTGGTATGTCTAGGTGTGTGTGTGTGTAGTCTAGGCATTATGTAGGTCTATGGTGGCCTAGATTGGTTCCCAATCAGAGGCAGCTGTTTATCGTTGTCTCTGATTGGGGATCCTATTTAGGTTGCCATTTTCCAGTTTGGTTTGTGGGTTATTGTCTATGTGATGTTGCATGTTTGCACTCAGTGTTATAGCGGTCACGGTTGTTTTGTTAGTTAAGTGTTCTTCATTATTAAAAGGAAGAATGTATTCTAATCACGCTGCGCCTTGGTTTCCTCACTACGACGTTCGTGACATTAATATTTAATAATTTCTGCTCCATGAATTCATATTCATTATATAAAAATGCAATTTTAATTTTGTCTGGCTTGCCATTCCAAATAAAATGTAATATTGTAGTTCAATTCAAAGCAAAGAATCCACTATGGGCGGAAATGTACCGTCAAAAGATCTACGAGATAAAGTTGGGGAAAGGTACAAGTCGGGATGGATATAAAAAGATTTCAAAGGCTTTGTATATCCCTCGGAGCACAATTAAGACCATTAAGAAGTGGAAGACTTATGGCACCACCCAGACCCTGCACAGAACAAGGCGTCCCTCCAAACTGGATGACCAGGCAAGGAGGAGACTGATCAGAGAGCCTACCAAGAAGCCAATGGTGAATTTGAAGGAGCTTCAGGCCTTTATGGCAAAGACTGGTCAATGTCTGCATGTGACCACAATATCACAAGCGCTCCACAAATCTGGCCTCTATGGGAGTGTGTCAAGAAAAAAAAACACTACTCATAAAAATACACTTCAAGTCCCATTTGAGATTTGACAAAAACCACATTGTAGATTCAGAGGCCAAGTGGTAAAAGGTGCTGACGTCAGATGAGACCAAAATGTTACTTTTTGGCATGAACGCAAAACGATATGTCGGGCGAAAACCCAATACATCTTTCCACCCAAACAACACCGTGCCTACAGTAAAGCACGGCGGTGGCAGCATCCAAACAACACCGTGCCTACAGTAAAGCACGGCGGTGGCAGCATCCAAACAACACCGTGCCTACGGTAAAGCACGGTGGTGGCAGCATCTTGTTGTGGAGGAGTTTCTCTTCAGTCAAAAGTTTGGACACACCTACTCATTCAAGGGTATTTCTTTATTTTGACTATTTTCTACATTGTAGAATAATAGTCAAGACATCAAAACTATGAAATAACACATATTGAATCATGTCCTGTTGAAAAACAAATGATAGCCCCACTAAGCGCAAACCATATGGGATGGCGTATCGCTGCAGAATGCTGTGGTAACCATGCTGGTTAAGTGTGCCTTGAATTGTAAATAAATCACAGGCAGTGTCACCAGCAAAGCACCCCCACACCACCTCCTCCATGCTTCACGGTCGGAACCACACATGCTATGATCATCCGTTCACCTACTCTGCGTCTCAAAAAGACAGTTGGAACCAAAAATCTAAAATTTGGACTGTTCAGACCAAAAGACAGATTTCCACCAGTCTAATGTCCATTGCTTGTGTTTCTTAGCCCAAGCTAGTGTCTTCTTCTTATTGGTGTCCTTTAGTAGTGATTTCTTTGCAGCAATCTGACCATGAAGGCCTGATTCACACAGTCTCCTCTGAACAGTTGATGTTGAGATGTGTCTGTTACTTGAACTCTGTGAAGCATTTATTTGGGCTGCTATCTGAGGTGCAGTGAACTTATCCTCTGCACCAGAGGTAACTCTGGGTCTTCCTTTCCTGTGGTGGTCCTCATGAGAGCCAGTTTCATCATAGCGCTTGATGGTTTTTGTGAATGCACTTGAATAAACATTCAAAATTCTGAAATTTGTCCACATTGACTGACCTTCATGTCTTAAATTAATGATGGACTGTCATTTCTCTTCGCTTATTTGAGATGTTCTTGACATGATATGGACGTGTTATTTTACCAAACAGGGCTATCTTCTGTATACCACCCCTACCTTGTCACAACACAACTTATTGGCTCAAACACATTAAGAAAGAAATTCCACAAATTAACACGACTCAGGATCAGACCCAGATGCCGACACAGGAAGCAGACAGTTCGAATCTCAGCTGTTTATTACAAAACAGGGGCCCGGCAAATGGCAGGTCCAGGTCCAGGCAGAGGTCGATAATCCATGTCACTAGAAAATATAATGAATGAGTAGAATGAATGAGTAGATGTGTCCAAACGTTTGACAGGTACTGTATGTCAATATACTGTATTAGGCTTTGGTATTGGACAGCCCCAAGCTTTGAAGTGGTTGCTAGCTGTTAGCTAGCTAACATTTGCTAATGCCTTTTCCTCCAACTACTGGCTGCCTTTACTATGCTTATTTGTTTTGTTAATGGTGTATGTGACAATTGCAATTGTTAAAAGTAGGTAAGAGCAGGTTAGTCTGAGGTGAGTCATCGCTGAGCAAAATACTAGTATTTCAGTGTGAAAACAACAGTTGATCAATTGAGGAATTTTCAGTACAAAACAAATACATGTGAATAGTATTTAATGAAGCACTATTTGCAATAAAATCATATTTTCTAAACACTGAAGTAAAAACACTTTAGGTGAATATTGCTCTCTATAAATATTGCGACTGACTCAGATTGGCTGACAATCATGTGGCTACATTATATGTTACATAACGAAATGACATAAATAATGACCGTGCAAGAAGTATACCTCTTCGGCGAATCGTAAAATTGCAAATCCACTCTTGTTGTTCTTAAAATGTGGTTTAACATTGCCGATCAGGCCAAAATAGTTCATCAATTATGGGCATCACTTTAAATTTCAATTTGTAGAAGCAAATCTATTATGTTACTTTTATCTTGGCCGTGGTTATTGGAAACTAAATGGACACAAAATACACACAGCAGAGGGACCAGCGCTTCTATAACTGGCTTGATCCAATAAACCAATTGCCGGACTGTTTTTAAAAGCAATATTTATTTAGCTAGTGCATTTACTGATGTCTTCGGAGAAGGGGAACTTTGATGACAGGTATTTGGTGGGTAATGAAGCTTAAAACCTCGCCCATGAGCGCTGGTTTGTAAAATGAAGAACCTATGTTTAGCCTGCTTAAGCCAAGGCAATAGTTGCACTTAAAGGGTTTTGAATTTTCCTTAAATGGCAACCTTCATGAATAATAAACAATAGTCTACTTTAGGTCTTATGTGATAAGGGTTTTACAACTCGTGAAGCCATGCTTCCTGTCGGATCTAGTGTGTGTATATATATATATATAAATCATTGCATTATCACAAAGAAAATAATTTGGTGAATTTGGTGCTTCTGCCAATAGAGTATTATGACAGCCGTTTTACAATGTTGCCATGACAATCATTACCATTGGTGCAGACAGTGACATCTTTGCATGTTGCAAATTAGATGTTTTGCTGATGAGAAGACTAAAAGTAGTATAGCACTATCTAGCTGGCTTCTTATTTTGAACGTGAGTGTGTCCAGATGTAAGAAAAGGTGTTAACTTCTCTGCGCTATGGATCCCTTTTACGGGATCCCTTTCCTAAACAACCGCTAGAATTGCAGGGCGCCATAAGTGAAATATACCAAAACACAGCTTAGCTTGTTGTTAATCCACCTATCATGTCAGATTTTGAAAATATATTTTACAGCGAAAGAAATCCAAGCTTTTGTGAGTGTAGCTTTCAATGCTACAACAGCTAGCCCCAAATTAGCATGGTCATGAAAGTCAGAAAAGCAATACAATTAATCGCTTACCTTAGATAATCTTCGGATGTTTGCACTCACGATACTCCCAGTTACACAATAAATGTTATTTTTGTTCGATAAATATTACTTTTATAACAAACAAACGCCATTTGGGTTGCGCGTTATGCTGAGAAAACTACAGCCTCGTTCCGGTCCTGAAAGGAAGATAAAAATGTCCAAACGTATCAGATTTTAAAAAATTACTACAAATATTTATAATCATGCAATCACAAGTGAAATATACCAAAACACAGCTTAGCTTGTTGTTAATCCACCTATTGTGTCAGATTTTGAATATATACTTTACAGCGAAAGAAATCCAAGCTTTAGTGAGTGTAGCTTTCAATGCTACAACAGCTAGCCTTATATTAGCTTGGTTAGCTTGGTCACGAAAGTCAGAAAAGCAATGAAATTAACCGCTTACCTTTGATAATCTTCGGATGTTTCCACTCACGAGACTCCCAGTTACACAACAAATGTTATTTTTGTTCGATAAATATTACTTTTATCACAAAAAAAACGCCATTTGGGTTGCGCATTATGTTCAGAAAATCAAAGCTGTGTTCCGTTCGACAAATTCCAAAAAGTATCCGTAATGGTCGTAGAAACATGTCAAATGTTTTTTTATAATCAATCCTCAGGTTGTTTTTAACAAACATAATCGATAATATTTCACCTGGACCATAACCTATTCATTAAGAGACAAAAGGAAAATGGGGTGCCCCTCTCTCGCGTGCAGGAAAAATTCAGAGGACACCTGACTACTTTTGAAAAAACTCGCTCATTTTTCAAAATAAAAGCCTGAAACTATGTCTAAAGCCTGGTCACAGCCTGAGGAAGCCATTGGAAAATAAATATGGTTGATACCCCTTTAAATGGAGGTTAGACGGGCCAGGGAACACAGATTTCTTAATTTTTATATCACTTCCGGGTTACATTTTCTCAGGTTTTCGCTTGCAGAATAAGTATTGTTATACTCACAGACAATATTTTGACCGTTTTGGAAACTTTGGAGTGTTTTCTATCCTAATCTGTAAATTATATGCATATTCTACGATCTGGTCCAGAGAAAATGGCCGTTTACGTTGGGCACGTTATTTAAAAAAAATAATAATAATCTGTCCCCTAGCGCTAAGAAGTTAACCCAAGCACATTTAATCCATTCTCTCTGAACAAAAATATAAACATGTAAAGTGTTGGTCCCATGTTTCACGAGTTGAAACAAAAGATCACAGAAATGTTCCTGTCATGATTCCACCTGTCACCAGAGGGCAGCAGAGACCATCTTAGAGACATCAATGACACTCAGGTGTGTCCTATTACTCATGATGAATTCCCTGTTAAAAGAGGTGTGTTTTCTGGTTTCCTTCGCAGAAGCTTGAATTGTTTACTGTGTGCACGTTTGTTGCCTGAGTGAGTTTTTGGAGACTTAGTGTTTGTTCGTTTTTCCAGTGTACTGTGATCCTGCGGCTACTGTTTATCAGTAAAGTATTTATGTTTATCCTTAACCACTGATTCCTCATCTGGTCTCTTCTCTGCACCTGGGTCCAACCTCACCACGTCACAGTTCCATATGCACAAAAAGCTTATTTATCTCAAATTTTGTGCAAACATTTATTTATAACCCTGTTAGTGAGCATTTCTCCTTCGCCAAGATAATCCTTCCACCTGAGAGGTATGGCATATCAAGAAGCTGATTACACAGCATGATCATTTCACAGGTGCACCTTGTGCTGAGTACAATAAAAGGCCACTCACACAACACAATGCCACAGATGTCTCAAGTTGAGGGAGAGCGCAATTGGCAGGCATAAGCTATGGGACAAAGAACACAATGACATTTTACCGATGGCAATTTGAATGCACAGACATACCGTGATGAGGTCCTGAGGCCCATTGTCTTGCCATTCATCCGCCGCCATCACCTCACATTTCAGCATGATAATGCTCAGCCCGTATCGCAAGAATCTGTACACAATTCCTGGAAGCTGAAAATGTCCCAGTTCTTCCATGGCCTGCATACTCACCAGACATGTCACCCATTGAGCACGTTTAGGATGCTCTGCATCAACGTGTACAATAGCGTGTTCCATTTCCCGTCCAATAACCTGGCAACTTCGCACAGCCATTGAAGAGTGAGACATTTTACATGCCACAATAAACAGCCTGATCAATTCTATGCGAAGGACATGTGTTGTGCTGCATGAGGCAATTGGTGGTCACACCAGATACAGACTGGTTTTCTGATCCACACCCTTACCTTTTTTAAAGGTATCTTTGACCAACAGATATGTGAAATCCATAGATTGGGGACTAATTAATTCATTTCAATTGACTGTTTTCCTTATATGAACTGTAACTTGAAATTTTTGCATGCTTTTTTGTTCAGTGTATTTTATTAAAGTTTTAATTTTAAGTGGAAGACAAGACAAAACATGTCACCTGGTGACAGACAAGCCACACAACATTAATAATAAAAAAAATCTCCTACAATATGAAATGAAACTGCACTGACAACAAAAACATTACAACAAAAACAAAGAGCAATAACAGTGAAACCGTTTAGGTCCTTTATGATACCAAAATTGTGACAGTAAATTGTAAATTTACTTTTCAGGTGCAGCTGCCTTCAACTGATATAAAATGACACATTCACACAATCTAAATGTATTTTATGCTATACAAAATGATGCTCCTAAAACTATTTCTGAATCGTAGACATGAGATAGATACTCTTTGAAAAGCAAAAATTATAATCACAAATTGGTCCTAAGACCATAAAGAAATCAAAGTCCAGGCTCTCGTGTGGGTTTGAAAGTTAAAAAGCCTTTCATATATGGGCTAGGATATTATATACACCAACGATTATCAGCTTACTCCTTCATCAGGGTATCTGATACAGAGGAGAGGCAATTACATAGCTTTGTCCTACCTGTGTCTGGGTGATCACAAGTAGTGTTCCTGGTACTTCTGTTCTTCATGAGATCCTCTTTATTGGATGTTGTTCACCGTCAATGCTATGGTGCTATTGCTTTAGTAAGAAAGTCTGTTTGTACTCTATGGACATGCATAACCTTAGTCTATTTTTATACGCCTCTCGGTCCAGGAACGCTTCCATAGTGATCAACTCCGACGGAGACAACAGCGTTATTGTGTCTACACCTAATATCTGCAACTTCCTCTGTGAACGCATGGTCAGTCCTTGCACCCATAGCTCTGTCTATACATTTGAGAGTGGTTACATTTCTCCAGGCCCATCCCTCAGCCATTTACCAAAACACTGTTTGAGTGACTGCTTTGTTATGGTTTTAACTTCAGATTGCACTTTTAAATTTTAATCTGCCTCTAACCCTAGGAAGCTCTTTGCCACCTTCTCCTCCCTCCTGAATCCTCCTCCCCCTCCTCCCCCCTCCTCCCTCTCTGCTGATGACTTCGTCAACCATTTTGAAAAGAAGGTCGACGACATCCGATCCTCGTTTGCTAAGTCAAACGACACCGCTGGTTCTGCTCACACTGCCCTACCCTGTGCTTTGACCTCTTTCTCCCCTCTCTCTCCAGATGAAATCTCGCGTCTTGTGACGGCCGGCCGCCCAACAACCTGCCCGCTTGACCCTATCCCCTCCTCTCTTCTCCAGACCATTTCCGGAGACCTTCTCCCTTACCTCACCTCGCTCATCAACTCATCCTTGACCGCTGGCTACGTCCCTTCCGTCTTCAAGAGAGCGAGAGTTGCACCCCTTCTGAAAAAACCTACACTCGATCCCTCCGATGTCAACAACTACAGACCAGTATCCCTTCTTTCTTTTCTCTCCAAAACTCTTGAACGTGCCGTCCTTGGCCAGCTCTCCTGCTATCTCTCTCAGAATGACCTTCTTGATCCAAATCAGTCAGGTTTCAAGACTAGTCATTCAACTGAGACTGCTCTTCTCTGTGTCACGGAGGCGCTCCGCACTGCTAAAGCTAACTCTCTCTCCTCTGCTCTCATCCTTCTAGACCTATCGGCTGCCTTTGATACTGTGAACCATCAGATCCTCCTCTCCACCCTCTCCGAGCTGGGCATCTCCGGCGTGGCCCACGCTTGGATTGCGTCCTACCTGACAGGTCGCTCCTACCAGGTGGCGTGGCGAGAATCTGTCTCCGCACCACGTGCTCTCACCACTGGTGTCCCCCAGGGCTCTGTTCTAGGCCCTCTCCTATTCTCGCTATACACCAAGTCACTTGGCTCTGTCATATCCTCACATGGTCTCTCCTATCATTGCTATGCAGACGACACACAATTAATCTTCTCCTTTCCCCCCTCTGATAACCAGGTGGTGAATCGCATCTCTGCATGTCTGGCAGACATATCAGTGTGGATGACGGATCACCACCTCAAGCTGAACCTCGGCAAGACGGAGCTGCTCTTCCTCCCGGGGAAGGACTGCCCGTTCCATGATCTCGCCATCACGGTTGACAACTCCATTGTGTCCTCCTCCCAGAGTGCTAAGAACCTTGGCGTGATCCTGGACAACACCCTGTCGTTCTCAACTAACATCAAGGCGGTGACCCGTTCCTGTAGGTTCATGCTCTACAACATTCGCAGAGTACGACCCTGCCTCACGCAGGAAGCGGCGCAGGTCCTAATCCAGGCACTTGTCATCTCCCGTCTGGATTACTGCAACTCGCTGTTGGCTGGGCTCCCTGCCTGTGCCATTAAACCCCTACAACTCATCCAGAACGCCGCAGCCCGTCTGGTGTTCAACTTTCCCAAGTTCTCTCACGTCACCCCGCTCCTCCGCTCTCTCCACTGGCTTCCAGTTGAAGCTCGCATCCGTTACAAGACCATGGTGCTTGCCTACGGAGCTGTGAGGGGAACGGCACCTCCGTACCTTCAGGCTCTGATCAGGCCCTACACCCAAACAAGGGCACTGCGTTCATCCACCTCTGGCCTGCTCGCCTCCCTACCTCTGAGGAAGTACAGTTCCCGCTCAGCCCAGTCAAAACTGTTCGCTGCTCTGGCACCCCAATGGTGGAACAAACTCCCTCACGACGCCAGGTCAGCGGAGTCAATCACCACCTTCCGGAGACACCTGAAACCCCACCTCTTTAAGGAATACCTAGGATAGGATAAAGTAATCCTTCTAACCCCCCCCCCTTAAAAGAGTTAGATGCACTATTGTAAAGTGGTTGTTCCACTGGATATCATAAGGTGAATGCACCAATTTGTAAGTCGCTCTGGATAAGAGCGTCTGCTAAATGACTTAAATGTAAATGTAAATGTAAATGTATGTTAGAGCAGGTTAGTGTCTGAGATGAATTATCACAGAGCAAAATACTAGTACTTCAGTGTGTCATAGACATGACATACTTTATTGAATGTTGTTCACCTAGAGAGTGAGAGAGAATGCTAGACAGCTGTCAAGTAATTTGCTCTTCTAATGCTCCCTCCATTGCATTTGCAAACAAGCAAAACAAAGCAACTAATTTAACAGACATTTTTATTGAATAGCATTGGGGGATCATGTGCATCCAAGTCTGTACTGTGTGGTGGTGTCAAACAAAATGCATATCTGCTATCACTGGACATCTACATAGGTTTTGAAACATCAGAATTCAACTGGAGGTAACTATACCTGTGTGTTGTAGCTAGCTAATGTGTGTCTGTGATATGTCTCATTCTACGTCGTGCTGATACATAAAGATTGCCCGTCCATGTCTAATAGCATTTTTTTTCTCTCACCGACAATATTGATTGGATACTCTCAAGAAGAGATGGGAAATGTCCCATAACAACAATCTCCCCTTGTATCAACGTGACTCCAAACACCTCACATCACCAACCAAACACACTGTCGTGACTTTACTTTCATTAATCTGATGACTGTTATTGATCGAATCAACTAACTATGTTTAATTGTTACCTGATTTAAATTATTCATGTCACAAACTAACTCATTAGGAATTTGGGGCACCACAGAAGCGGTTGTTTAAAGAGTTACCATCTCCCAAATTACCGTCTTTGGGGTAGGGGGCAGTATTTTCACGTCCGGATGAAAAGCATGCCCAGAGTAAACGGCCTGCTACAAAGCCATAAAAGCTAGAATATGCATATTATTAGTAGATTTGGATAGACAACACTCTGAAGTTTCTAAAACTGTTCGAATGATGTCTGTGAGTATAACAGAACTCATATGGCAGGCAAAAACCTGAGAAAAAATCCAACCAGGAAGTGGGAAATCTGAGGTTGGTCGATTTTCAACTCAGCTCCTATTGACAATACAGTGAGATATTGGTAATGTTGCACTTCCTAAGGCTTCCACTAGATGTCAACAGTCGTTAGAACCTTGTCTGATGCCTCTACTGTGAAGTGGGGCCGAAGGAGAGAGGAATGAGTAAGGTCTATCATGACCTGAACATGCCCTGACCATGTGCGTTCACGTGAGAGAGAGCTCTGTTCCATCGCACTTCTGAAGACAAAGGAATACTCCGGTTGGAACATTATTGAAAAATTATGTTAACTTCTAACGAGTCAGAAACCCGGATCCGGGAGCACCCCCCACCCCCCACCAGTAAAAAAGCTGAATAGCATAGCTAGCATAGCGTCACAAGTAAATAGTAGCATCTAAATATCATTCAATCACAAGTCCAAGATACCAGATGAAAGATCCACTTCTTGTGAATCCAGCAATCATTTCTGATTTTTAAAATGTTTTACAGGGAAGACACAATATGTAAATCTATTAGCTAACCACGTTAGCAAAAGACACCATTTTTCTTTGTCCACCATTTTTTCTCTCCACCAGTAGCTATCACCAATTCGGCCAAATAAAGATATTGATAGCCACTAACCAAGAAAAAACCTCATCAGATGACAGTCTGATAACATATTTATTGTATAGCATAGTTTTTGTTAGAAAAATGTGCATATTTCAGGTAGAAATCATAGTTTACAATTGCACCCACCATCACAACTCGACTAGAATAAATACAGAGAGCAACGTGTATTGCCAATTTACTCATCATAAAACATTTCATAAAAATAGACAAAGCATAGCAATGGAAAGACACAGATCTTGTGAATTCAGACAATATTTCAGATTTTCTAAGCGTTTTACAGCGAAAACACAATAAATCGTTATATTAGCATACCACATGTGCAAACGTTACCCCAGCATGAATCAAAGGCAAGGGGAGCGATAACGTTATGATCACCAAAATATATTAATTTTTTCACTAACCTTCTCAGAATTCTTCCGATGACACTCCTGTAACATCATATTACAAAATACATATAGAGTTTGTTCGAAAATGTGCATATTTAGCCACAAAAAAACGTGGTTATACAATGAGAATACTAGCAAAACTGCCCTGAAAATGTCGGGCGCTATATTTGAGAGTGATCTAGTCTAATCGATAGCTAATCATAAACTTGACTAAAAAATACAGGGTTGACAGGAATCGAAAGACAAATTAGTTCTTAATGCAATCGCTGACTTACATTTGTAAAATTATCCTTACTGTGCAATACCGGGTCCGCCAAGCGAAGCTACACATAACAAAATGGCGACATATGCGTTTAAAATTTTTCTACAGAACAGCGATTTATCATCATAAATAGTTCTTACTGTGAGCTGTTCTTCCATCAGTATCTTGGGCAATGTATCCTTTCTTGGGTCTAATCTTCTTTTGGTCGAAAGCTGTCCTCTTGTCCGTCGAAATGCCCACTAACGTTCGACCGGGACCCCGAAACGTGCCCGGTGCTTCAATGTGCATCACAAAGCAATGCCTCAAAATCGCACTAAACGGATATAAATTGCTATAAAACGGTTTAAATTAACTACCTTATGATGTTTTTAACCTTTCACGAGCCTCTACCCCGGGTCCGGGATCACCCCCCACCCCCCCCACACACTGATTAGCATAGCTAGCATAGCTTCACAAGTAGATAGTAGCATCTAAATATCATTAAATCACAAGTCCAAGACACCAGATGAAAGATACAGATCTTGTGAATAAAGCCACCATTTCAGATTTTTAAAATGTTTTACAGGGAAGACACAATATGTAAATCTATTAGCTAAACACGTTAGCAAAATACACAATTTCTTTGTCCACCATTTTTTCTCTCCACCAGTAGCTATCACCAATTCGGCTAAACTAAGATATTGATAGCCAATAACCAATAAAAAACCTCATCAGATGACAGTCTGATAACATATTTATGGTATAGGATAGGTTTTGTTAGAAAAAAGTGCATATTTCAGGTAGAAATCACAGTTTACAATTGCACCGACCATCACAACTCGACTAGAATTACTATAGAGAGCAACGTGTATGACCAATTTACTCATCATAAAACATTTCATAAGAATAGACAAAGCATAGCAATGGAAAGACCCAGATCTTGTGATTCCAGACAATATTTCAGATTTTCTAAGCGTTTTACAGCGAAAACACAATAAATCGATAAGTTAGCATACCACATGTGCAAACGTTACCAGAGCATCGATTCAAGCCAAAGAGAGCTATAACGTAATCATCGCCAAAATATATTAATTTTTTCACTAACCTTCTCAGAATTCTTCCGATGACACTCCTGTAACATCATTTTACAACATACATATAGAGTTTGTTCGAAAATGTGCATATTTAGCCATACAAAACCGTGGTTATACAATGAAAATACTAGCAAATCAAGCCTCAAAATGTCGGACGTCATCTTTCAGAGTGATCTAGTTTAATCGAAAGCTAATCATATACTTGACTAAAAAATACAGGGTTGACAGGAATCGAAAGACAAATTAGTTCTTAATGCAACCGCTGATTTACATTTCTAAAATTATCCTTACTGTGCAATACAGGGTTCGCCAAGTGAAGCGATAACAAACAAAATGGCGGATTATGCGTTTAAAATATTTCGACAGAACAACGATTTATCATATTAAATATTTCTTACTATGAGGTGATTTTCCATCAGATTCTTGGGCAATGTATCCTTTCTTGGGTCTAATCTTCTTTTGGTCGATAGATGTCCTCTGTCCTTCGAAATGTCCACTAACATCGACCGAGACCCCGAAACGTGACCAAAGCTTCAAAGTGCACGACAAAGAAATTCCTCAAAATCGCACTAAACGGATATAAATTGCTATAAAACAGTTCAAATTAACTACATTATGATGTTTTTAACAACTATAACGACTAAAAACATGACCGGAGAAATATCACTGGCTAAACAACCATTTGGAAAGAGGCAAGTCCGATGTCCATCTTGCGTAAGACGCGCGAAGGAAAGGACGGTACTTCCACGTTTTCTTGTTTTATAGTGGCTCTGATTGTGCAATCGACTCCATTCAAAGCGTGATGACGTACTGACACCCAGAGGAAGACGTAGGCAGTGTCGGTTTCTCCATAGCATTTACAGGCACCTTAAAACCGACCCCAGATCAGGGGTCAGAATTTCTGAAATCTGACTCCCTGTCAGGAAAAGTGCTGTAGAAGTAGTTCTGTACCACTCAGAGACAAAATTCCAACGGCTATAGAAACTAGAAAGTGTTTTCTATCCAATAATAACAATAATATGCATATTGTACGATCAAGAATTGAGCACGAGGCAGTTTAATTTGGAGACCAAAAAATGCTAATGCGGAACAGCACCCCCTATAGTTGCAAGAAGTTAACACCTATAACGAGTAAAAACATGACCGGCGATATATAAGTGGCTAAACCAACGCTTGGAAAGAGAGAGAGTCCGACGTCCATCTTGCGTGAGGCGCAGCAGGAAAAGAACGGTACATCCGATCTTTTCTGTTTTATACTGGCCCTGATTGCGCAATCGACTCCATTCAAATTGTCACCTCTTACTGACATCTAGAGGAAGGCATGGGCAGTGTTTGTATCCTCATAGGATTTACAGGGACTTTAAAACTGACCTGGGACCAGAGGCCAAAATGTCTGAAATCTCACTCCATATCAGGAAAAGTGCTGTAGAATGAGTTCTGTTTCACTCAGAGACATAATTCAAACGGCTATAGAAACTAGAGAGTGTTTTCTATCCAATAATAACTATAATATGCATATTGTACGAGCAAGAATTGAGTATGAGGCAGTTTAATTTGGAGACGATAAATGCTAATGTTGAAACAGCACCCCCTATATTGAGAAAAGGTTAAATACATCCTAAAGATTGATTCAATACTTCGTTTGTCATGTTGTTACGGACTGTAATATAACTTTTTTAACCTGTTGAGGACAGAGGGCGCTGTTTTCACTTTGGGGGAAATTCGTGCCCAATTTAAACGGCCTCGTACTCAATTCTTGCTCGTACAATATGCATATTATTATTACTATTGGATAGAAAACACTCTCTAGTTTCTAAAACCGTTTGAATTTTGTCTGTGGGTAAAACAGAACTCATTTGGCAGCACACTTCCTGACCAGGAAGTGGAAAGTCTGAATTCGATGATCTGTTCAAGGACCTGCCTATAAATGGGCATGATACGTATGACTATACGTGCACGTCATACACCTTCCCCTAGATGTCAAGAGGAAGTGAGAGAAGAAATGAGTTGATTATCTTGGTCTGAGATGGAATGAATCCTCTTGGAATGACGTGTCCTCCATTTTCGGTTTTCTGGAAGGCGCGTGGAGGGACCTGTATTTGCCTTCTGAAAAGCTGTCGTTATAGGCGAATACTATCTCCGGCTTTGATTTTATTTGATACATGTCACAATATCATCGTAAAGTATGTTTTTTCAATGTAGTTTTATTAGATTATTGAACATTTTTCGGGACGTTAGGCGTGTTGCTTTGTCTGCATATGTTCAGGAAGGATAGCTTTGCGCCACTTGGCCAGTGTGCTTGCTAATTCAAGAGGGAAAAACGACGTTCTAATACCAAACAAAGACGGTTCTGGACAAAGGACCCCTTGTACAACATTCTGATGGAAGATCACCAAAAGTAGGACCCATTTTGTGATGCTATTACATATATCTGTCGAACTGTGTACTATTAGTTTTGCGCCCATGTTTTGGGCATCTCTCGCCATAACGTAAGCCTTATGTCGTAATGAAGATATTTTTAGAATTCTAACACTGCGATTGCATTAAGAACTAATGAATCTATCGTTTCCTATACAACATGTATTTTTTTGTAATGTTTATGAATAGCTATTTGGTCAGAATAGGTGAGAGTCTAATAGAAATATCCGCACATTCTGGGAAAAAGATGCTACGTTAGCATAATGGATAACCACTGATTTCAGCTCTAAATATGCACATTTTCGAACAAAACATAAGTGTATGTATAACCTGATGTTATAGGACTGTCATCTGAGGAAGGTTTATGAAGGTTAGGGAAAATTAATATCTTTTGCTGGTTTATTCGCTAACGCTAACGTGCCTATTGCTATCGCTAACGTGCCTTGATGAATGAATGCGGTAGTGTGGTAGGCTATTGTAGTAAGCTAATATAATGCTATATTGTGTTTTCGCTGTAAAACACTTAAAAAATCGGAAATATTGGCTGGATTCACAAGATGTTTGTCTTTAATTTGCTGTACACCATCGATTTTTCAGAAATGTTTTATGATGAGTATTTAGGTATTTCACGTTGGTCTCTATAATTACTCTGGCTGCTTCGGTGCTATTTCTGACGGTAGCTGTGATGGTAGCAGCAATGTAAAACTGATTTATACCTCAAATATGCACATTTTTCGAACAAAACATAGATTTATTGTGTAACATGTTATAGGACTGTCATCTGATGACGTTGTTTCTTGGTTAGTTTGGTTGGTTCTTGGTTAGTTTGGTTGGTTTCGTGCATGCTACCTGTGCTGTGAAAAATGTCTGTCCTTTTTTGTATTTGGTGGTGAGCTAACATAAATATATGTGGTGTTTTCGCTGTAAAACATTTTAAAAATCGGACATGTTGACTGGATTCACAAGATGTGTATCTTTCATTTGCTGTATTGGACTTGTTAATGTGTGAAAGTTAAAAATTTCGAAAAAATATATTTTGAATTTCGCGCTCTGCCTTTTCAGTGGAATGTGGGAGGAGTTCCGCTAGTGGAACGCCGGGGCTAGACAGGTTAACTTTTCGTCCGTACTTTCCGCTGGACCTGCCCGTGAGTTTGGAAAGTGTACTGAACGCTAGAACAACAAGGAGGAATTTGGACATAAATAATGGACATTATCGAACAAAACAAACATTTATTGTGGAACTGGGATTCCAGGGAGTGCATCTTGATGAAGATCATCAAATGTAAGTGAATGTTTATAATGTTACTTCAGTTGACTGCATAATATGGCGGCTATATTTGTGTCTTGATTGGGCTCTGAGCGCCGACTCAGATTATTGCATGGGTTGCTTTTTTCGTAAAGCTTTTTTGAAATCTGACACAGCGGTTGCATTAAGGAGAAGTGCATCTAAAATTCCATGCATAACAGTTGTATCTTTTAGCAATGTTTATTATGAGTATTCCTGTAAATTGATGTGGCTCTCTGCAAAATCAAAGGATGTTTTGGAACTTCTGAACGTAAGGCGCCAATGTAAACTAAGATTTTTGGATATAAATATGAACTTTATCGAACAAAACATACATGTATTGTGTAACATAAAGTCCTATCAGTGTCATCTGATGAAGACCATCAAAGGTTAGTAGTTAATTTTATCTCTATTTCTGCTTTTTGTGACTCCTCTCTTTGGCTGGAAAAATGACTGTTTTTCTGTGAATAGGTGCTGACCTAACATAATCGTTTGTGGTGCTTTCGCCGAAAAGCCTATTTGAAATCGGACACTGTGGTGGGAGTACCAAGAAGTGTATCTTTAAAATGGTGTAAAATACTTGTATGTCTGAGGAATTTTAATTATGAGATTTCTGTTGTTTTGAATTTGGCGCCCTGCACTTTCACTGGCTGTTGTCATATCGATCCCATTAACGGGATCGCAGCCGTAAGAAGTTTTAAATACAGAAAAAACAGGAGTAAATAAATAAGTAAAAATAATAACAATAATAATAATACTAATATAGCTGTGAGCAGCAATGAACAGGGTTCAAAGTATGACAGAAAGGACACAAGATCAGTTGCATAACAAAGCAAGCACTCTCTCTTGTAGGAACTATACTTGTTTATGTGCAATCAGTGAAAACATTACCATGTTGATTTAAACCTCAGTTGGTTCACTCAACATTAGCGTTCCAAAATATTTCAATACACTCTCAAAGCTGGAATGCGTTGACTGTGCAAGCGGCAGGACTTCCGGTTTCTCATTCTACAGAGTAAAATATCCACTCTTCACTACGTTCAGACAACATAATAGGGCAACAATGTAGCCAGTTGTCGTTGCCCATGGTGGAATCATCTATAGGGCTTGACCTTCGCTTTTTAGTCACTTTAGGACATACTTATTTTACTTGTCCTAATGCGCAATGGTACAGTATGTAACACTATGGGCCAAAAGGGTGACAAATTGTGTTGTATGATGTAAGGAACCACTTTACAAAATTAAATAAATAAGTTAGCTATTTCATCTAACATGTTCAGGGAATGCATGATGGACATTTTGATGTGCAACATGTCAAAATAGGTTACAGAATTATCAGATGTATGATTTGCTCTTAAACTTCTTTGGGCTGCAAGCCCGAAGCCGGGCACAATATGACAACAGCCACTTCAAGTGCAGGGCGTGAAATTCAAAATATATTTTTTTGAAATATTTAACTTTCACACATTAACAAGTCCAATACAGCAAATGAAAGATAAACATCTTGTGAATCCAGCCAACATGTCCGATTTTTTTAATGTTTTACAGCGAAAACACCACGTATATTTATGTTAGCTCACCACCAAATACAAAAAAGGACAGACATTTTTCACAGCACAGGTAGCATGCACAAAACCAACCTAACTAACCAAGAACCAACCAAACTAACCAAGAAACAACTTCATCAGATGACAGTCTTATAACATGTTATACAATAAATCTATGTTTTGTTCGAAGAATTTGCATATTTGAGGTATAAATCAGTTTTACATTGCAGCTACCATCACAGCTACCGTCACAAATAGCACCGAAGCAGCCAGAGTAATTACAGACACCAACGTGAAATACCTAAATACTCATCATAAAACATTTCTGAAAAATACATGGTGTACAGCAAATGAAAGACAAGCATCTTGTGAATCCAGACAATTTTTCCCGATTTCTTAAGTGTTTTACAGCGAAAACACAATATAGCATTATATTAGCTTACCACAATAGCCAGAAACACAAGCCATTTACCAGCAGCAAAAGTTAGCGATCGTAACAAACCAGCAAAAGATATATAATTTTTGACTAACCTTGATAAGCTTCATCAGATGACAGTCCTATAACATCAGGTTATACATACACTTATGTTTTGTTCGAAAATGTGCATATTTAGAGCTGAAATCAGTGGTTATACATTGTGCTAACGTAGCATCTTTTTCCCAGAATGTTCGGATATTTTTATGACACTCACCTATTCTGACCAAATAACTATTCATAAACGTTACTAAAAAATACATGTTGTATAGGAAATGATAGATACACTAGTTCTTAATGCAATTGCCGTGTTAGAATTCTAAAAATAACTTCATTACGACATCCAGCTTACGTTATAGCGAGAGAGTGCCCAAAATCTGGGCGCAAACTAATAGTACACATGTTCGACAGATATATGAAATAACATCATAAAATGGGTCCTACTTTTGATGATCTTCCATCAGAATGTTGTACAAGGGTACCTTTGTCGGGAACAATCGTTGTTTGGTTTTAGAATGTCCTCTTCTCCAGTCAATTAGCACGGAAAGCTAGCAAAGTGGCGCGAAGCTCTCCTTCGTGAACAAACGCAGACAACGCAACACGCCTAACGTCCCGAAAAAATTTCAATCATCTAATAAAACTATATTGAAAAAACATACTTTACGATGATATTGTCACATTTATCAAATAAAATCAAAGCCGGAGATATTAGCCGTCTATAACGACAGCTTTTCAGAAGGCAATACCCGGTCACTTCTCGCGCCTTCCAGAAAACAGGAAATTGGTGTCACGTCATGCCAAGAGCTCTTATTCCACCTCAGATCAAGTTATACACTCCATTTCTTCTCTCACTGCCTGTTGACATCTAGTGGAAGGCGTATGAAGTGCATGTATACTAATACATATCAAGCACATTTATAGGCAGGCCCTAGAACAGAGCATCGATTTCAGATTTTCCACTTCCTGTCAGGAAGTTTGCTGCAAAATGAGTTCTGTTTTACTCACAGATATAATTCAAATGGTTTTAGAAACTAGAGTGTTTTCTATCCAATAGTAATAATAATATGCATATTGTACGAGCAAGAATTGAGTACGAGGCCGTTTGAAATGGACACCCTTTTATCCAGGCTACTCAATACTGCCCCTGCAGCCCAAAGAGGTTAAGATATTCATCTGCCTGCATCTTTTTTTGTGCATTTTGGCCTTGCCCATACACTCCACAATTCACCAGAGGAAGTGGGAACTCAAAACACATTAGCTAGATTGCTAACCCTAAATAGAAATAATATTTAGATAGCAATGTAATTGATGATCGAACAGTAAATGTAATATCCAACAATAAATGTCCATTGGTAGAACTTGATATATTCCCCCGCAAATGGCGCGCTCTGATCCGTTCCGCCAGCGCATCATCTCAATTACATTCTCTGTAAAAATGGCGTTATCGCCTCAATATTTAGTGTTGAGAAATATATTTACTTCGGGATGTGCATCTTTCCCTTTCAAGACAATTCGATACGTATCTAGATACAGTTGAAGTTGGAAGTTTACATACACTTAGGTTGGAGTCATTAAAACTCATTTTTCAACCACTCTACAAATTTCTTGTTAACAAACTATAGTTTTTCAAGTCGGTTAGGGCATCTACTTTGTGCATGACTGTCACGGTTGTGTGTATGGACCAAGGCACAGCGTGCTCTGAGTTCCACATCTTTATTTATGTAAAACTAAATATGATCCCCAATCAGAGACAATGATAAACAGCTGCCTCTGATTGGGAACCATACCAGGCCAACATAGAAATAAAAAAAACCTAGATAGGAACATCCCCACCTAGTCACACCCCAACCTAACCAAAATAGAGAATAAAAAGGCTCTCTGTGGTCAGGGCGTGACAATGACACAAGTAATTATTCCAACAATTGTTTACAGACCTATTATTTCACTTATAATTCACTGTATCACAATTCCAGTGGGTCAGAAGTTTACATACACTAAGTTTACTGTGCCTTTAATCAAGTTGACAAAACCAAATAAGATTCACCTCCCTACAACAATCTTTTCCCTATGTACTTCCCCCAAATACAAATACTGAATTTTGTTATTAAACGGTGTCCTGTGTACATGTCCTGTCTACCTGTCCCTACCAGTACTTCCGGCGCCGACCGAGATGGCGCCGAAACGAGATGGCCGCCTCGCTTCGCGTTCCTAGGAAACTATGCAGTATTTTGTTTTATGTGTTATTCCTTACATTGGTACCCCAGGTAATCTTAGGTTTCATTACATACAGTCGGGAGGAACTACTGAATATAAGAGCAACGTCAACTCACCATCGTTACAACCAGGAATATGACTCTCCCGAAGCGGATCCTGTGTTTTGCCTTCCACCCAATAAAATGGATCTGATCCCAGCCGGTGACCCAGCCGGGGCAAACGAGGTGGTCTCCTGGTCAGGCTTCGGAGACGGGCACATCGCGCTCCACTCCCTAGCATACTACTCGCCAATGTCCAGTCTCTTGACAATAAGGTTGATGAAATCCGAGCACGGGTAACATTCCAGAGAGACATCAGGGATTGTAACGTTCTTTGCTTCACGGAAACATAGCTCACTCGAGAGACGCTAACGGAGTCGGTGCAGCCAGCTGGTTTCTTCACGCATCGCGCCGACAGAAACAAACATCTTTCTGGTAAGAAGAGGGGCGGGGGTGTATGCCTTATGATCAACGAGACGTGGTGTGATCATAACAACATACAGGAACTCAAGTCATTCTGTTCACCAGATTTAGAATTCCTCACAATCAAATGTCGACCGCATTATCTACCAAGGGAATTCTCTTCGATTATAATCACAGCCGTATATATTCCCCCCCAAGCAGACACATCGATGGCCCTGAACGAACTTTATCTGACTCTTTGTAAACTGGAAACCACACACCCTGAGGCTGCATTCATCGTAGCTGGGGATTTTAACAAGGCTAATCTGAAAACAAAACTCCCTAAATTCTATCAGCATATCGATTGTGCTACCAGGGCTGGTAAAACCTTGGATCATTGTTATACTAACTTCCGCGACGCATATAAGGCCCTCTCCCGCCCTCCTTTCGGAAAAGCTGACCACGCCTCCATTTTGTTGCTTCCAGCCTACAAACAGAAACTAAAACAGCAAGCTCCCGCGCTCAGGTCTGTTCAACGCTGGTCCGACCAATCTGATTCCACGCTTCAAGACTGCTTCGATCACGTGGATTGGGATATGTTCCGCATTGCGTCCAACAACAACATTGACGAATATGCTGATTCGGTGAGCGAGTTCATTAGAAAGTGCATTGACGATGTCATACCCACAGCAACGATTAAAACATTCCCAAACCAGAAACCGTGGATTGATGGCAGCATTCGCGTGAAACTGAAAGCGCGAACCACTGCTTTTAACCAGGGCAAGGTGACCGGAAACATGACCGAATATAAACAGTGTAGCTATTCCCTCCGCAAGGCAATCAAACAAGCTAAGTCCCAGTATAGAGACAAAGTAGAGTCGCAATTCAACACCTCAGACACAAGAGGTATGTGGCAGGGTCTACAGTCAATCACGGATTACAAAAAGAAAACCAGCCCCGTCGCGGACCAGGATGTCTTGCTCCCAGACAGACTAAATAACTTTTTTGCTCGCTTTGAGGACAATACAGTGCCACTGACACGGCCCGCTACCAAAACCTGCGGGCTCTCCTTCACTGCAGCCGAGGTGAGTAAAACATTTAAACGTGTTAACCCTCGCAAGGCTGCAGGCCCAGACGGCATTCCCAGCCGCGTCCTCAGAGCATGCGCAGACCAGCTGGCTGGTGTGTTTAAGGACATATTCAATCAATCCTTATCCCAGTCTGCCAAGAAAGCTAAGGTAACTGAGCTAAACGACTACCGCCCCGTAGCACTCACTTCCGTCATCATGAAGTGCTTTGAGAGACTAGTCAAGGACCATATCACCTCCACCCTACCTGACACCCTAGACCCACTCCAATTTGCTTACCGACCCAATAGGTCCACAGACGACGCAATCGCAACCACACTGCACACTGCCCTAACCCATCTGGACAAGAGGAATACCTATGTGAGAATGCTGTTCATCGACTACAGCTCAGCATTTAACACCATAGTACCCTCCAAACTCGTCATCAAGCTCGAGACCCTGGGTCTCGACCCCGCCCTGTGCAACTGGGTCCTGGACTTCCTGACGGCCCGCCCCCAGGTGGTGAGGGTAGGTAACAACATCTCCACCCCGCTGATCCTCAACACTGGGGCCCCACAAGGGTGCGTTCTGAGCCCTCTCCTGTACTCCCTGTTCACCCACGACTGCGTGGCCATGCACGCCTCCAACTCAATCATCAAGTTTGCGGACGACACTACAGTGGTAGGCTTGATTACCAACAACGACGAGACGGCCTACAGGGAGGAGGTGAGGGCCCTCGAAGTGTGGTGTCAGGAAAATAACCTCACACTCAACGTCAACAAAACAAAGGAGATGATTGTGTACTTCAGGAAACAGCAGAGCACCCCCCTATCCACATCGACGGGACAGTAGTGGAGAAGGTGGAAAGTTTTAAGTTCCTCGGTGTACACATCACGAACAAACTGAATTGGTTCACCCACTCAGACAGCGTTGTGAAGAAGGCGCAGCAGCGCCTCTTCAACCTCAGGAGGCTGAAGAAATTCGGCTTGTCACCAAAAACACTCACAAACTTCTACAGATGCACAATCGAGAGCATCCGGTCGGGCTGTATCACCGCCTGGTACGGCAACTGCTCCGCCCACAACCGTAAGGCTCTCCAGAGGGTAGTGAGGTCTGCACAACGCATCACCGGGGGCAAACTACTTGCCCTCCAGGACACCTACACCACCCGATGTCACAGGAAGGCCATAAAGATCATCAAGGACAACAACCACCCGAGCCACTGCCTGTTCACCCCGCTATCATCCAGAAGGCGAGGTCAGTACAGGTGCATCAAAGCAGGGACCGAGAGACTGAAAAACAGCTTCTATCTCAAGGCCATCAGACTGTTAAACAGCCACCACTAACATTTAGTGGCCGCTGCCAACATACTGACTCAACTCCAGCCACTTTAATAATGGGAATTGATGGAAATTTTGTAAAAATGTATCACTAGCCACTTTAAACAATGCCACTTAATATAATGTTTACATACCCTACATTACTCATCTCATATGTATATGTATATACTGTACTCTATATCATCTACTGCATCTTGCCATCTTTATGTAATACATGTATCACTAGCCACTTTAAACTATGCCACTTTATGTTTACATACCCTACATTACTCATCTCATATGTATAGACTGTACACTATACCATCTACTGCATCTTGCCTATGCCGTTCTGTACCATCACTCATTCATATATCTTTATGTACATATTCTTTATCCCTTTACACTTGTGTGTATCAGGTAGGAGTTGTGGAATTGTTAGGTTAGATTACTTGTAGGTTATTACTGCATTGTCGGAACTAGAAGCACAAGCATTTCGCTACACTCGCATTAACATCTGCTAACCATGTGTATGTGACAAATAAAATTTGATTTGATTTGATTGGTTAAGCAAGTGTGGAGGGTGGGCATTTATTTACTGTGTATGTAAATAATTGCGTAAACAATCATCTACACACGCGCTGTCAGTTACTCTGTCCTCAGTGTCTGCTGTGCTGTGGCTGTTATCTTCTGTCTCTATGCCATTTCATTGAAGTCTTTAATGTCTGCTGTGCAGTGTCGCTGCCTCTCTCTCTCTCTCTCTCTCTCTCTCTCTCTCTCTCTCTCTCTCTCTCTCTCTCTCTCTCTCTCTTTGACATAGGCTCTCATCTCTGCTCTGCAGTCTCTCTCTCTCTCTCTCTCTCTCTCTCTCTCTCTCTCTCTCTCTCTCTCTCTCTCTCTCTCTCTCTCTCTCTCTCTCTCTCTCTCTCTCTCTCTCTCTCTCTCTGTGACATAGGCTCCCCACCACCACTCTACTCTCCCGCCCTTGGCTTGTCTCATTCTCCCTCCTCTGCAGCCCTTCTTTCTTTCTCTCTATTCGCCTCATTTCTATCAGCTTTTCACGAGCAACGTTTTGTCTCTCTGCCTCCTCCTCCTCTTCGCCCACAACTTCCGCTCGCTCTCTCGCTTTCTCCCTCTGTCCCTCCTTGTCTCACACTCAATATTTCTCTTGTGCCACCGCTGCGGGCACACCCTACTTCAGTCGCAGGCTCTCTTGTTGTGTTTCCGCCCACACCTGAGTGTCTGTGTGCTGTTTGCACGTTGCTGCCTGGTGACGAACTCACTCTGCAACTGAACTGACGCTCTCTTGTTTGTTCAGCAGGCATCAGGAGCACCTGGACATTGGAGCGGAAGGAGCACTCATCTCCAGCTGAACCCCCTGTGCTCCAGGGCATCCGGGGGGTTTATAGGTCACTGTCTCTCAATGCCCATCTCTCATGTACAGTGGCAAGAAAAAGTATGTGAACCCTTTGGAATTACCTGGATTTCTGCATAAATTAGTCATCAAATTTGATCTGATCTTCATCTAAGTCACAACAATAGACAAACACAGTGTGCTTAAACTAATAACACGCAAATTATTGTGTTTTTCTTGTCTCTACTGAATACATCATTTAAACATTCACAGTGTAGGTTGGGAAAAGTATGTGAACCCCTAGGCTAATGACTTCTCTAATGACTTCTTCACTGATGAATGATCTTGAGACTGATTCCCTGACCTGTCAATGTTTTTAATTTGCTGTTTTTGATTTTGTTATACTCTTGTGAATTCTATGGTTTTTTGTTTGTTGTTTGTCTGTACTTTTTGTAATGACTTGGTGCTGCCTTTCTTGGCCAGGACGCTCTTGAAAAGAGATATTAAGTCTCAATGAGCCCTTCCTGGTTAAATAAAGGTTTAATAAATAAAATTAAAATAATTTTAAAAAGCTAATTGGAGTCAGGAGTCAGCTAACCTGGAGTCCAATCGATGAGATAATATTGGAGATGTTAGAGCTGCCCTGCCCTATAAAAAAACACCCACAAAATTTGAGTTTGCTATTCACAAGAAGCATTGCCTGATGTGAGCCATGCCTCCAACAAAAGAGATCTCAGAAGACCTAAGATTAAGAATTGTAGACTTGCATAAAGCTGGAAAGGGTTACAAAAGTATCTCTAAAAGCCTTGATGTTTATCAGTCCACGTTAAGACACATTGTCTATAAATGGAGAAAGTTCAGCACTGTTGCTACTCTCTCTAGGAGTGGCCATCCTACAGTGTAGAATGCTCAATGAGGTTAAGAAGAATCCTAGAGTGTCAGCTAAAGACATACAGAAATCTCTGGAACATGCTAACAACTTTGTTGATGAGTCTACGATATGTAAAACACTAAACAAGAATGGTGTTCATGGGAGGACACCAGGGAAGAAGACACTGCTGTCCCAAAAAAACATTGCTGCACATCTGAAGTTCGCAAAAGAGCACATGGATGTTCCACAGCACTTCTGGCAAAATATTTTGTGTACAGAATTAACTAAAGGTGAGTTGTTTGGAAGGAACACACAACACTGTGTGGAGAAAAAAAGGTACAGCACACCAACATCAAAACCTCATCCTCAACTGTAAAGTATGGTGGAGGGAGCATCATGGTTTGGGGCTGCTTTACTTTCTCAGGGCCTGGACAGCTTGCTATCATCAACAGAAATGAATTACCAAGTTTATCAAGACAATTTGCAGGAGAATGTAAGGCTATCTGTCCTCCAATTGAAGCTCAACAGAAGTTGGATGACGCAACAGGACAACGACCCAAAACACAGAAGTGAATCAACAACAGAATGGCTTCAACAGAAGAAAATACGCCTTCTGGAGTGGCCCAGACAGAGTCCTGACCTAAAATGCTGTGGCATGACCTCGAGAGAGCGGTTCACACCAGACATCCTAAGTAAAGTAAAGATGAATGGTGCAAAATTCCTCCTGACCGTTGTGCAGGTCTGATCCGCAACTACAGAAAACGTTTGGTTGAGTTTATTGCTGCCAGAGGAGGGGCAACCGGTCATTAAATCCAAGGGTTCACATACTTTCCCCACCCTACACTGTGAATGTTTACATGGTGTGCTCAATAAAGACATGAAAACGTATAATTGTTTGTGTGTTATTACTTTAAGCAGACTGGGTTTGTCTATTGTTGTGACTTTAGATGAAGATCAGATCAAATTTGATGACCAATTTATGCAGAAATACAGGTAATTCCATAGGGTTCACATACTTTTTCTTGCCACTGTATGTACAGGGCCACAGGCTTTCTCTAGCCTATTACCAAACAAATACAATGTATTGCATATTTAAAAATATATATATGTTTATTGAACAGATGAAGAGAGACGATGACAGGGGGGAAAGATAGAGGTTGTGTCAAAGGGCAGTATGTCACGTTCTGACCTTAGTTCTTTTGTTATTTCTTTGTTTTAGTATGGTCAGGGCGTGAGTTGGGTGGGTTATCTATGTTTTGTGTTTCTATGTTGGGTTTTTCGTTTGGCCTGATATGGTTCTCAATCAGAGGCAGGTGTTAGTCATTGTCTCTGATTGGGAACCATATTTTGGTAGCCTGTTTGTGTTTTGTGGGTGGTTGTCTTCCGTGTCTTTTGTTCACGTTACGGGACTGTTTCGGTTTTCTATTCTATTCACTTTGTTATTTTTGTATTGTTGTCGTGTTCAGGATTATTAAATATAATGGACACTTACCCCTCTGCGCATTGGTCCGACCTTTCTTACTCCTCGTCAGATGAGGAGGACGAATTCCGTTACACAGTAGGCCAGATTGGAAACTATGCCGGAACTTTAGACCTGTGCCGAAGGCTGCGGCATTACCGATAGAACACGCTTTGCATTATTAATGACATTATACTACAGATTTAATTCAACAATATGAAACATCTCTTCTCATCTGAATGATGAGTAGTGGCCACTTTTGTGCTACCAAATGGACTCTCCACATAAGTGTCTTCTAGGTAGACGATTCCCCACCTCTGCTTTTACGGTTTATTATGCCTTAAGTATCAGGTAATGTTTTGGAAGTGTTTTTAAAGCTCAGACCCCTTTGGTACACACTGCACTACTATGCCCAGCAACACTTAACATTAGTTGCTGTTATACCTGTGTAATAAAGCTGTTACTAACTCCAGTTAAAAGGAATCCAGAGTGAGGATTGTGGCTAATGCAGAGACTACTAAGTGGATGAACGTGTACACTGAAAGTCTCTTATATTACCGAAACATATATTACCGAGGTAAATTATAATATGGAATGTCCCTTTTAATGAGGGTTTCAAAATATGTTTAATTTAGTGAAAAATCTCAATTATGGAGGGTTTACTTTGAGGTAGTTAACATTGAAGTCATCTATATTGTTCGTAAAGAATAAAGCAAAGAATCGTCACTTTACCACTTTCAGTTAGTGGATTCATCAATTCAAGTCTTTGTCAACCTTTTGTAGAAAAGCCAATACTTGGGCTGTCTGTTTTACATCTTCTGGTAACTTATAATGGTCCATTACATCCTGGTTGCTTTCCGGTTTCAGTTGTTCAAATGTCGTGACAAATTTTACGTTCATTTTGTTCCATCAAACTCAACAAAATGCAAAACAACAATCGACAGACTTTGAATGTGTGTTAAGTGCTGTGTGTCCCAGTGCTTCGGGCAGCTACGCTGGGCCCTCTATCCCAGGGCCTGAATCGTGACCACGTGGGGCCACGATTTCCACCCTGATGCTGGTGGTTCGTTTGAATACCCACAATAGTACAGTTGGAACTGATGTGATGCTGCCCCTTCTTCCTCTCGTCCCCGTGTTTTCAAACCACTCGTATCATGGATCATGGCTTTTTATTCATAGACCTGCTTTTAAAATAGACCTAGGTGTATTGCATGAGCCAGATCATGGTCCCTTTGCTCCTGTCTATTTCCGTCTGCAAAGAGTTGTTATGGTCTAATGGATCTCAACAAGGCAGGTAGAGAGCGTCCCTAACCTACGCCAGCACACCCAAACAACCCAGGCCCAGGGCTGATGGGGAAAGGCATGTGAAGATGATACCAGGTGGAAGTTGGATTGTTTTTTTGGTGAAATGTACTGAAGAGGGGGTATTTTAATGGAGATGATGGTTTGGGTTTTTCAGTGGATGAGGTCACCTCCGTTTTTATTAATACTTTTTTATATATAGTGATTAAAGGATTTTTTTCATCTAGAAAAAAAGGAAGGTGGGGTAAAATATATTTATGGACATCATAAGTCGTCGGATGACTCAGTCTTGAAACAGCTTCTCATTCCTCATAATCAATTTCCCCCAGACCTCTTCATTGTTCCGAACCCCTTATTAAAGGCCCTCTCTTCCTGTTAGTCACCACTAACATTATGACTGCATTCCAAATGGCACCATTCCAAATGGCACCATTCCCTATATTTAGGCCCTGGTCAGATGTAGTGCACTACAAAAGGAATGGGGTGCCATTTGGGATGCAAGAAAAGTGCAACATGACGTCCTACAGAACATCTACTGTACACAGCTATACAAGACCAAAAAACCTTGGTGGTTTGTTTGTGGTTTGTTAAAAATTGCCTACAAAAATCCAAGTGTAACATATCCATGTGTCCCTGGTCTACACATCAGTCTACACAAAATACCCCATAATGACAGAGCAAAAACAAGTTTTTAGAAGAAAAAAATACGGACATTTTACATGAATATTCAGACCCTTTACTCAATACTTTGTTGAAGCACCTTTCGCAGCGATTACAACCTTGAATCTTATTGGGTATGACGCTACAAGCTTGGCATACCTTTATTTGGGGAGTTTCTACCATTCTACTCGCCAGATACTCTCAAGCTCTGTCAGGTTGGATGGGGAGCATCGCTGCACAGCTATTTTCAGGTCTCTCCAGAGATGTTTGTTCAGGTTCAAGTCCGGACTCTGGTGACTGGGCCACTCACTGACATTCAAAGACTTGTCCTGAAGCCACTCCTGTGTTGTCTTGCCTGTGTGCTTAGGGTCGTTGTTCTGTTGGAAGGTGAACCTGCGCCCCAGTCTGAGGTCCTGAGCACTCTAGAGCAGGTTTTCATCAAGGACATCTCTGTACTTTGCTCCATTCATCTTTCCCTCAATCCTGACTAGTCTCCCAGTCCCTGCCGTTGAAAAACATCCGCACAGCGTGATGCTGCCACCACCATGCTTCACTGTAGGGATGGTGCCAGGTTTCCTCCAGACCTGACGCTTGGCATTAAGGCCAACGCGTTCAATCTTGGTTTCATCAGACCAGATAACCTTGTTTCTCATGATCTGAGAGTCCTTAGGTGCCTTTTGGCAAACTCTAAGTGGGCTGTCATGTGCCTTTTACTGAGGAGTGGCTTCCGTCTGGCCACTCTACGATTAAGGCCTGATTGTTGGAGTGCTGCAGAGATGGTTGTCCTTCTGGAAGGTTCTCCCATCTCCACAGAGGAACTCTGGAGCTCTGTCAGAGTGACCATTGACAAAGGCCCTTCTCCCCCGACTACTCAGTTTGGCCGGGCGGCCAGCTCTAAGTAGAGTCTTGGTGGTTCCAAACTTCTTCCATTTAAGAATGATGGAGGCCACTGGTTTCTTGGGGACCTTCAATGCTGCAGAAATGTTTTGGTACCCTTCCCCAGATCTGTGCCTTGACACAATCATGTCTCGGAGCTCTACGGACAATTCCTTCGACCTCATGAATTGGTTTTTGCTCTGACATGCACTGGCAACTGTGTGACCTTATATAGACAGGTGTGTGCCTTTCCAAATCATGTCCAATCAATTGAATTACCACAGGTGGACTCAAATCAAGTTTTAGAAACATCTCAAGGATGATAAATGGAAACAGGATGCACCTGAGCTCAATTTCGAGTCTCATAGCAAAGGGTCTGAATACTTATGTAAATAAGGTATTTATGTTTTTTATTTTTAATACATTTTCAAAAATGTCTAAAAACATGTTTTTGCTTTGGCTATGGGGTAGTGTGTGTGTGTGTGTGTGTGTATTGAGGAAAATGTTTTCTTTATTTCATTTTAGAATAAGGCTGTAACATAACAAAATGTGGTAAAAGTGAAGGGGTCTGAATTATTTTGCAATGCTCTGTATATCATGCTCCTTTGCATGATCTCCTCACTCCCTCTTTTGTTAAAGTTCACCCATTACTGTGAGACCCGCAATGCTCTCTCCTCGGCAGTGGACGTGTGATGGTTCTGGTGTGGATGTGTTCCTGCCAGGGGTGAGATAGCTGGAGGAGGGCAGGTCTTCCAGCTCTGCTTCAGGACCAGGCGCCTGGCCTGCCTGCCTGTCTGCCAACTGTGGCGGCCCAGATGCACGTGGGATGTGTTGTATAGCCACGAGCAGTCTTCTTCGGAGCTCTTCCACTCTGTTATCCTATTCCCAACTGAGTGAGCCTGTAAAACACTTGATCCCGGGGCTCATCCAAAACAGCCTTTGAGGAAGGCTCTGATGCTGGCTCCCAAGAACACTTGGAGCCAAAATTGCCTTTTGTCTGCTTAGGCCAAGTGCTTTAAAGGGGCAATCTGCGACTGGTGCATTCATTTTTTTATTAATTAGATATAACCATTTATTGTTGAAGAATCTAACTTGTAAATGCCTCACGAGCTTAGTTCAGCTGTCGTGCCACATCAGAGCACAACATACAGTATGAGCTTGTTTTTGCTCCAATGTTTGTACATTTTTAAGTGTTTACAAACACTGTACATCCTTAATTCATGGATAAACAACCACAACATTGATTTCATTGATGGTCAGTCCTTGCATCCATAGCTCTGTCTAGGAATTTGAGAATGGTTACATTTCTCCAGCCCCATCCTTTAGCTTTTTAGCAAGCGGTGGCAGGGTGGCCACTTTGTTATTGTTTCGACTGCAAATTGCCCCGTTAAGGCAAAGTTGTCTTGTTTGTGTTTATGTGCAGTATAGCTACTAATGCGTTGAGGAAAACTCTGATGCTGGCTCCCATGTTCACGAGACTTGGCTCCTGGAGCTCCTGGGGTTCCTGGAGTCAACATGGCCTGTTGTTTATCTCAGAGAGGGTCCCAAGCTGTGCTGTTGGTCTAGATTATGGTGCATGTGCACACATAATGCACACAATGAAATTATGACATGGAGTGTTTATGATACTTGGGTATTGTCATTCAATGGGATTATGTACTGAGTGTACAAAACATTAAGGATACCTGCTCTTTTCATGTCCTAGCTTGACCAGGTGAATCCAGGTGAAAGCTTTAATCCCTTATTGATGTCACTTGTTAAATTCACTTCAATCAGTGTAGATGAAGGGGAGAAGACAGATTAAAGGATGTTTAAGCTTTGAGACAATTGAGGGTGAATGGGCAAGACAAAAGATTTAAGTGCCTTTGAACGGGGTATGGTAGTAGGTGCCAGGCGCACCGGTTTGTGTCAAGAACTGCAACGCTGCTGGATTTGAAAAAGGTCAACAGTTTTGTGTGTATTAAGAATGGTCTTCCGACCAAAGGGCATCCAGCCAACTTGACACAACAGTGTGAAGCTTTGGAGTCAACATGGGCCAGCATCTCTGTGGAACGCTTTCGACACCTTGTAGAGTCCATGCCTCGATGAATTGAGGCTGTTCTGAGGGCAAAATCGTGTGGGGGGGTGCAACTCAAGTATTAGAAAGGTGTCCTTAATGTTTGTACACTGTGTATAATGAGTGAGATGAGATATTAAACATACTGTACATACATGTAACGGCCAAAATAAAGGAAACACCAACATAACGTTCCACAGGGATGCAAGCATGTAGTCCCGTGTAGCTCAGTTGGTAGAGCATGGTTGGGGGTTCGATTCCCACAGGGGAACAGTATGAGAAAAAAAAATGTATGCACTCACTACTGTAAGTCACTCTGGATAAGAGTGTCTGCTAATAGACTAAAATGTAAATAGATTGTCTTAAGGCGTGGGGCTGCCACCCGAACAGCTTCAATCCGCTGTTTTATCCAACTCCCACATACAGATGAAGGCGACTGCCATTTATTTAGATTAAGCAAACATAACTAACAAGGCCAACATTCAGGTTGAATAATGCTGTACATGAATTAACATGTTTTAAACTCGCTTTGTGATAAACAGAGGACCTAGCTCACAATAGGTGTACAGTTGTTGGTATGACTTTCAGTTGACTTTGCTGTGTGAAGGTGGACACTAAAATTGGTACTCGAATAGAGGATGGACAGGTGTTTGTTAACACGGGGGCCTGCGAAATGTTGAATTGGCGCCCCCCCTTGGTTTGTGCTGTGGTGGAGACCTTTGTGGGTTATACTCGGCCTTGTCTCAGGATTGTAAGTTGGTGGTTGAGGATTTCCCTCTAGTGGTGCGGGGGCTGTGCTTTGGCAAAGTGGGTGGGGTTATATCCTTCCTGTTTGGCCCTGTCCGGGGGTTTCTTCGGATGGGGCCACAGTGTCTCCTGACCGCTCCTGTCTCAGCCTCCAGTATTTATGCTGCAGTAGTTTATGTGTCGGGGGGCTGGGGTCAGTTGGTTACCTGGAGTACTTCTCCTGTCTTATCCAGTGTCCTGTGTGAATTTAAGTATGCTCTCTCTAATTCTCTCGTTCTCTCTTTCTCTCTGAGAACCTGAGCCCTAGGACCATACGTCAGGACTACCGGGCATGATGACACCTTGCTGTCCCCAGTCCGCCTGGCCTTGCTGCTATTCCAGTTTCAACTGTTCTGCCTGCGGTTACGGAACCCCTACCTGTCCCAGACCTGCTGTTTTCAACTCTTAATGATCGGCTATGAAAAGCCAACTGAGATTTATTCCTGATTATTATTTGACCATGCTTGTCATTTATGAACATTTTGAAAATCTTGGCGCTCTCTAATTTTCTCCTTCTCTCTTTCTTTCTCTCGGAGGACCTGAGCCCTAGGACCATACGTCGGGACTACCGGCCGTGGTGACTCCTTGCTGTCCCCAGTCCGCCTGGCCTTGCTGCTATTCCAGTTTCAACTGTTCTGCCTGCGGTTATGGAACCCCTACCTGTCCCAGACCTGCTGTTTTCAACTCTTAATGATCGGCTATGAAAAGCCAACTGAGATTTATTCCTGATTATTATTTGACCATGCTTGTCATTTATGAACATTTTGAAAATCTTGGCTCTCTCTAATTTTCTCCTTCTCTCTTTCTTTCTCTCGGAGGACCTGGGCCCTAGGACCATGCGTCGGGACTGCCGCCCGTGGTGACTCCTTGCTGTCCCCAGTCCGCCTGGCCTTGCTGCTATTCCAGTTTCAGCTGTTCTGCCTGCGGTTATGGAACCGCCACCTGTCCCAGACCTGTTGTTTTTCAACTCTTGATGATCGGCTATGAAAAGCCAACTGAAAATTATTCATGATTATTATTTGACCATGCTTGTCACTTATGAACATTTTTGAACATCTTGGCATAGTTCTGTTATAATCTCCACCCGGCACAGCCAGAAGAGGACTGGCCACCCCTCATAGCCTGGTTCCTCTCTAGGTTTCTTCCTAGGTTTTGGCCTTTCTAGGGAGTTTTTCCTAGCCACCGTGCTTCTACACCTGCATTACTAGCTGTTTGGGGTTTTAGGCTGGGTGTCTGTACAGCACTTCGAGATATTAGCTGATGTACGAAGGGCTATATAAAATAAAATTGATTGATTGATTGAATGAAGGTGAGAGAAATAGGGGTAAGATACAAAGGCTACATGCAACTTAACCTTTCCTGAGAAAAGGTCGGCTCAGCCACGTAACCGTGAAGCATGCTTTCACTTTTACTGTAAAGACTATTGAGCTGAGATGAATGCTTTCTGCACTTTTACTGAGAAGACTTAAGTTTAGGTAAATACATGATTGTTACATGATGCAACTGAACTTTTGCTTCTTCACGCGGCCGAATGACTGTATCGTGAAACATGTTTGACACTTGACATGTGAAGACGTACTCACAGGGAGCAGACTGTGCAAGGGGGAAGTGTGTTTGTGTGTGCTTGCGGGCGCGCACAAACATATTGGTGCACTGCATGTGTGTACACTTCAGACATAAATCCACCTGTACACTGTGCAACACTGGTGTGTGTTTGGATGTCTGAGGTTTTTTTCATTATGTTCACACTGCACAGCTCTCTCCCAGCTGCAGCCTCAGATGCTGGTTTATAAGACCCAGATGGCTGGGGGACATATAATCTCCCATTGACCCACGGGGACCCTGACAAACATGTAGGGAACCAACACTGACTAGGCATGTCTGAATAAACAACCTACTCTACGGGCCAGACTAGTTTTAAGACCAGCGGAACACTCGATCTGCTTGCAAGATTTCTAGTACAAAATATAAGAATTCATACCCAAATATCTGGAGTTCATTGGCCGAAATTAGATGAATTGTGATGGGGGTTATGAAACTATAGTATGTAGCTTAATGCTGCTTAATTCTAAGAGTGTTAAGGTAGTGGGGGGAAAGTGGCAGGGATGCTTTCTGGTGCTAGTCCCACATATGAAATAACTGACTACACCCCTCCCCATTGATGCATCTATATCATGTTATTGTAGCAATCAGTCCAATATACTCATTCATATACTGCATATTTATTCAATTTCATAACAGCATATCCATTAGCCGTGTAGCCTATAATTTCCTTTGAGGGCTTTTTGGAAGGGGTGATAGGAACAAAAACATCCCTAGCTCTAAAATGATGTTCCCACTGTTTTGGGTTATAGGGATCTTACCCATGACACTGAATGTGGTAAAATGGCACTCATGCTTCAAGCATAATATATCCGATTGTACTGAACCTACAAAACAACCAGTTTAGGTTCAGTGATTGAGTCCACCATTTCAGCTTCCGGAGAGAAAACTGCCCCCATGCTTTTCTCCAGTTCCCACAACTCTCCACTTTGTCATGGTGGTCATCTCGACATTTGCCACATTTGCCACAATTATTATTATTTTCCTCAAATGCTGTTTTATTTTCCGGAATTCCGTGTTAACTCTTTGTTGCCTAACGTGCTCAATCCATTTGGTTGATTTAAAAATACAGCATATATCTAATACCTATTATTCACACTAATGTCGGGTTACTTTAATAAAAGTATCCTGTGTATCTTGTCTGAGGGCTACCGTGTATTCTGTTTAAATTTGTGGATTCCATAGGATTCCGTCTTGAGTCTTCCGCATTGCGGAAATCATGGGGCCTTACAAGCCCTAATGTGAGTTACAATGAAAAAACACAGACATTTGAATATATTGACATACCTTGTCAATGTATTCTGGAAAATATGGTATGTCCAGTACTCAAGAACGTCTGAATACGTGAATACCTATAACTAAAGAAGAGGAGTTGTATTAAAATCTAGGACAATGTCAGGAAAATAACACTTGAATGACTTCAGCTTTCGATAGCTAGCTAGCTAGGTAAAAAACGGAACAACAAGAAGGTTTCTGTAAGGACAGGTGTAGCTCGATAGCTAGGTGTAGTTAGCTAGCTAAGTATTGTTCCTACCTGTCTCTTCCTGGGTAGCTTGCCTAGCAGGCAAACATTACCTTGCAGGGGTACATGTGTTTAGTTCTACTGTAATGTATTTTTTTTGGTAAGCTAGGTAGCTAATATGTTGCATAGCTATTTCGGTTCATATAAAACATACACAAAAATGACAAAAGTTAGAAACAGCGCTGAGGCGAGTAAATGCACTGCTAACTTACTAGCTAGTAGCATGCCCACCACTAGCTAACTATACAGACATCACGGCCGTTAACTAGCTAGCTTATCAACGTGCAAATATATAACGTACCCTGGCAATATAGCTAGCTAAAGGCTTTTCGTACTTGATGAATATTATTTAACGTTTTCCACAAATATTTTTTACATTCCGTCGAAAATATGTGTAGAGAGATCCAAACTACATTCCAAGTTATAATTTGTTCCTTACCTGCCACATGGCCAGGGCAGTGGTTAGAGCGTTGGACTAGTAACCAAAAGGTTGCAAGATCGAATCCCTGAGCTGACAAGGTAAAAATCTATTGTTCTGCCTCTGAACAAGGCAGTTAACCCACTGTTCCTAGGCTGTCATTGTAAATAAGAATATGTTCTTAACTGACTTTCCTAGTTGAATAAAGGTTAGACAAGTAATAATATGTTGAAGCTTATCTATACACAAAAAATGGATTGATTTTATCTTAATTCCACAGGGATCAGGCGGCACATGCAATGTAAGATCTGCAGTTTTACTGCATTCAAGTATAAATACGTGACAACCACAACATTGTGAGTGCCAAAATGGCAAAGACCTCATATCGAAGACAAGATGTCATTCAGACCCTTCCTGTGAAGGACTTCAAAGAAAGATGGCCAGCCCTGTTTGAGCCCACTCAGGTACAAAATACAGCTGAATGAAAATAGTCAATGTAGGTAAAAAAAAAATATATTCATTTAAATATTTTGTGTTGTCTTGACCTAATATTCTATACTACAAGTATATATGTATTAAAGATTAGTCTGAACATTCTCACTCTGCACATGCTTTGGGAGGGGTTTCCCAATAGCATTCTGGCTCTCAGATCATCTTTTTTAATTATATATCTATGTTGGCCTGGTATGGTTCCCAATCAGAGGCAGCTGTTTATCGTTGTCTCTGATTGTGGATCATATTTAGGTAGCCATTTCCCCATTGTGCTTTGTGGGATCTTGTCTAGGTATAGTGCCTGTGAGCACTATGAGCTTCACGTTTCGTTTGTTCGCTTTATTGTTATTGTTATTGTTTCTTTAAGTTTCTCTTCCAAACAAAAGGATGGAAACGCCACGCTGCATCTTGGTCCACTCCTTCGATCGTGACACTGTTTCTCTTGAGTCCACCTTTATCCAGAAGCTGGATGAAAATACACCAAAACTATTGGTCTTGTTTAAGTCAAAAGGAGGTGCTGTGAAGGCGGGAATGCAGAAAATCCTTGAAGTTCTGTACGAGGTATGCACAGTAACACTTTCACAATAGTATATAGGTTATACTGTATGTATTTAGTTACCGGTATTAAATGCAATTATTTGTATAACATCATATTAGTGCAACACCATCTAGGAAAGAAGAGAGTGTGATCCGTGGCCTGATCATATACCTCAGTGAGAGGGTTGAAGACCTTATTGCAGAATACAAGGTAAAGGTTTTTAATTTTGTATCCTTATTTATCTCTAAATGAGGTATCTTCATTTGTTTCCCTCTCCTCCTCAAGTTGCACAGATAATGTAATGGTCTAGCCTGTTATTTCTTAATTGTTTCACTCAGGATGCTGACAACACCATGATCTGAGAAGACCTCGTTCAGCATGTGATGAAGGTGTTCACTGTGAAGGATCTGCACCAGAATATAGAGCACGGGATCTGCATCGAAGGAGCAGAGGTCCTGGCTGGTATTCGCAGTGTTGCACAGTCATGTACCTTGCTTTTGGGCCTCAACTATGGCTTAAATCTAAGGTACCCTAAAGAACTGAAATATACCTTTTGAGGTGTTCCAAAAAGTATTCTTGGAACTTGATGACCTCAGGACCTCCCCACAGGTCCAAGCTATAAAGATGAAGTTACTTTTTTTCAGAGATATCTAGAGATATCTATGAGAACTCTCAAAGGGCCACTCACAAACTGTGGTCTAAATCCTACTTAGAAAGCTGAAAATCGAGTTGCTAGGTGGTATAGGAGCTACAGTTTACATGATGCTCTTTTTCAGGTGGTCATATGAGACATTGTCAATTCCTGTAAAAAAAAACAGCTTTGTTTTAAAACTTACTCCATATGCAGTAGTGGATTTCTGAGATTATTTGTAGTCAGGTGGATTCCTGAGATTATTTGTAGTCAGGTGCAAGCTATCTGGATGTAATTTTACCTAAGGAGGCAAGGTGGAGTTATACCCAGAATTCTTACAGATTACAAAATAATGAGCTCTCCACAAATGCTTAAGGAGTAGGGATTAAGGGTCAATTTGAGATTGAAGTTTGAAGAAAACCTTTATTCAAAATAAAGGTTTTGAAGTTGAACACTGTTTCTTTTTGCATATTCCCTTGATTAGAATTAATAATGTTTTGTATATTAAGGTAACTATTTGCATCAGCTTTTTAAGTATAGTTGTGAGTATATACACTGCTCAAAAAAATAAAGGGAACACTAAAATAACACATCCTAGATCTGAATGAAATATTCTTATTAAATACTTTTTTCTTTACATAGTTGAATGTGCTGACAACAAAATCACACAAAAATTATCAATGGAAATCAAATTTATCAACCCATGGAGGTCTGGATTTGGAGTCACACTCAAAATGAAAGTGGAAAACCACACTACAGGCTGATCCAACTTTGATGTAATGTCCTTGAAACAAGTCAAAATGAGGCTCAGTAGTGTGTGTGGCCTCCACGTGCCGGTATGACCTCCCTACAATGCCTGGGCATGCTCCTAATGAGGTGGCAGATGGTCTCCTGAGGGATCTCCTCCCAGACCTGGACTAAAGCATCCGCCAACTCCTGGACAGTCTGTGGTGCAACGTGGCGTTGGTGGATGGAGCGAGACATGATGTCCCAGATGTGCTCAATTTGATTCAGGTCTGGAGAACGGGCGGGCCAGTCCATAGCATCAATGCCTTCCTCTTGCAGGAACTGCTGACACACTCCAGCCACATGAGGTCTAGCATTGTCTTGCATTAGGAGGAACCCAGGGCCAACCTCACCAGCATATGGTCTCACAAGGGGTCTGAGGATCTCATCTCGGTACCTAATGGCAGTCAGGCTACCTCTGGCGAGCACATGGAGGGCTGTGCGGCCCCCCAAAGAAATGCCACCCCACACCATGACTGACCCACCGCCAAACCGGTCATGCTGGAGGATGATGCAGGCAGCAGAACGTTCTCCACGGCGTCTCCAGACGCTGTCACGTCTGTCACATGTGCTCAGTGTGAACCTGCTTTCATCTGTGAAGAGCACAGGGCGCCAGTGGCGAATTTGCCAATCTTGGTGTTCTTTGGCAAATGCCAAACGTCCTGCACGGTGTTGGGCTGTAAGCACAACCCCCACCTGTGGACGTCGGGCCCTCATACCACCCTCATGGAGTCTGTTTCTGACCGTTTGAGCAGACACATGCACATTTGTGGCCTGCTGGAGGTCATTTTGCAGGGCTCTGGCAGTGCTCCCCCTGCTCCTCCTTGCACAAAGGCGGAGGTAGCGGTCCTGCTGCTGGGTTGTTGCCCTCCTACGGCCTCCTCCACGTCTCCTGATGTACTGGCCTGTCTCCTGGTAGCGCCTCCATGCTCTGGACACTACGCTGACAGACACAGCAAACCTTCTTGCCAAAGCTCGCATTGATGTGCCATCCTGGATGAGCTGCCCTACCTGAGCCACTTGTGTGGGTTGTAGACTCCGTCTCATGCTACCACTAGAGTGAAAGCACCGCCAGCATTCAAAAGTGACCAAAACATCAGCCAGGAAGCATAGGAACTGAGAAGTGGCCTGTGGTCACCACCTGCAGAACCACTCCTTTATTGGGGGTGTCTTGCTAGTTGCGTATAATTTCCACCTGTTGTCTATTCCATTTGCACAACAGCATGTGACATTTATTGTCAATCAGTGTTGCTTCCTAAGTGGACAGTTTGATATCACAGAAGTGTGATTGACTTGGAGTTACATTGTGTTGTTTAAGTGTTCCCTTTATTTTTTGAGCAGTGTATTTGAGTAGTAGGAACCCAATTTAAATACATTTTACTAACTTGAGTACCATAAGTAACTGAGCAAAAAACATTTGTAGATTAATACGATACTGAGAAAATTCAGCAAAATAAACTTACAATATTAGTACTGTAACTGATTACATTAAGTATATCAAATTTATAACATAAATTCTGGGACTTGAGGGAATGAAGTAGGTCAAAAAATAAATAAATCTTCTAAACCTGATAAAATTAAGATGAATGAAAGGAATTTGAGATCCTGTTAGTTGTGTGCACTTAATATATTTGAGTTTGTAATGCACTAAAAGCGAAGTATATTATACTTAAAAGCTCCTCCTTATTGGATTTACTTAAAAGGTGTCACGTTCCTGACCGTGTTTTCCTTTTGTATAGTTGTGTTTAGTGGGTCAGGACGTGAGCTGGGTGGGCAGTCTGTGTTGTTTGTTCTATGTTTGTTCTATGTTAAGTGTCATTGTTAATTGACCTTGTATGGTTCTCAATCAGAGGCAGGTGTTTGACGTTTCCTCTGATTGAGAACCATATATAGGTAGGTTGTTTCACATTGTTTGTTGTGGGTGGTTGTCGTCTGTGTATGTCGCACCACACGGGACTGTTTCGTTTTCGTTCGTGTATGTAGTCTGTTCCTGTTCGTGCGTTCTTCGTATATTGTAAATTCGTTTGTTCAGGTCTGTTGACTTCGTTTATTATTTTGTAATTTCTCAAGTGTTCTTCGTGTTTCGTCTTTGTTTAAATAAATCATTATGTATTCATCACCCGCTGCGCCTTGGTCCAATCTCTCACCTAAAGACGACCGTTACAAAAGGTTGATGCAAATAGTTACCAACATTTTTTTAAGTAAAAGGGCCACATAATTTTTTACAGTGCACTATGACATGAGTTTTATGATATGGAAATGGGAAGTGGACATTTGGACTCACGGTTGTTTGGCTTGTATGACATCAAAGCGGTATTTATTCTAATCCTCAACGTCTCATTTTTCAAAATACATTGAGTCCTCATAATTTACAGAATTTCCCTCACCCAGACAACAAAAGATTTGTAAAAAGTTGCCTTATTAGCGGAAGGTGATGGGGGCAACTTCTTGTTACCTGCGGTGCTCAATTTCAGAATGGCTGTCAGTCAAAACCTGTGCAGTGGCTGAGCTCTGATGTAATATATGGCATGATACTGTGGTCGTGTCTTTGGCTATGCCGGATTAAGTGTTATGACATGCTATTCTATAAAATACTTTCTCCATAATTAATATTACCTGATTGAGCTAATCATGTAAATGTAATTAACGAGAGGGGCACCACGAAATAATATTTAGAGCTGTTATCTTCCGAATAAACTCTTAAAGACCTAGTAATATTTTACATCAATAGCAGTCAATATCAATCGTCACCTTATCTGAAAGTTGTAAATTCTTGGTTATCTTCACCAACCCTGGCTAACAAGTTGAATCAGCAATACAAAATTGGGTTTATTTATTTACTAAATACCTAACTAATCACACAGAATTACATATACACAGAATGAATCATAACTTGATTACAAATTACGTCATAAAGGTAAACGTCCCTAGCGGGCGGAACAGATATGACAGCTTGTTACACAAAAGAAAAGGGGCTGGGTTTGAGTGAAAGAGTGAGGAACAAAGGGCGAAGCTGTACTATCGTAAATACAATATCTATTGCATTCTAAATTACCGCCCATTTGGAAAAGGAAAATGCAATAAATATTTACTCTGAGCTGCGCTTCGGTAGGTTGGTGGTAGATGGAAGGCCGTGTTGCCCAACCGAGTCCTTTGTCATTTGAAGAATGTCTCTGCTGGTAAATTGGATACGTTGTAGTAACGTCGTTGTGTAGTGGACGGGATACTCTGTATGTCCTAATTTACGTTTGCAGCTGCTGTTGCTAACTCAACGTCTAGGAGGTATCACTTCTATAGTGAATAAGAGTTCAAAGTTCATACCATTCGCAACCAAAGCTCACGCTGAGGTTGGCTTAGTTCTGTAGTTATCTGAACCATTCTGACATCGGATCGTCATCCTAATGTACCCGGAACAGGAAGTTACATTTTCATCAATGGCTTATATAGTGGAGGGAGAAGGGTGTGTCTGAAAAGTTTATAACCCATGTCTCTTCACAGGGGCGGGCCACTGGTTGAGCAGAGCCCTAAACTTATGAAAACCCAATCTCTCATTTGGAAGCTAAAATTACATTTAATCTCTTCACAAATAATTTCATATTCAAACATTTGAATTAAACAACAATTCCATGTGAATCCGATACCTCTGATGTGCAGACTTTCCACAGTAGAGTTTATGTTATTCTATCATTGATGAGAATGTGCCAGATGACAACCGAACTGACATAATATACCTTAAGTACCACCGCATATGTTCACTTGGTCGGATTACCAGAATATAGTTCATTTCCCCCCAACTTCTGATGTTCCCAGAATCTCTGTTAACCAAGTTTTTTTTTATGTCACATCAGTAGAGTAGGGGGGGGGGGGGTGAGAGGTATTTATGACTGTCATAAACCTACCCCCAGGCCAACGTCATGACACTGTACAGTTAGGATCATCAACTAGACAGGGCCAATTTATTTTCTTGAGTGGATTGTTAGGGGGCCGGAACATAATTACTTATAATTTGTAGACTGAAAATGTATTGCAAGATTTCCAAACGGATACCGTATATTTTACTAAAACATAATGCTCACATTTGTATACGATCACATACATATCTGTATTATGCATGGGCGTACTTTGTGACAGATTTTCAAAACTAAAATCACTTGGAACAATAGTTCAACTTAATACCACCCACGGGCCACATTTGGGCCGCCAGTTGGGGAACAGATGAGAAATGTGGCTGAAATCGGATTCTGCCGGTGATCCTTCAAAATTTGGGAAAACAGTAAATGCAAGTCTACAATTTCCTCTTCTTTCATGCCTCAGCAAGTTCTGTCTGTCTCTGGCATCAAAACTGAGAAGAATGGGCTTTTAATCATCATTTTATCTCGGCAGGCTTTTTATTTGAGAGAAACAGTGGTTTAATTGACCCCGGTCAGTCAATCAAGTGCTCTTCCCTCTAGCTGACTTGACGGTTAACCCGTCAACTTCTAGTGAATCTTTTTTCATTTCAACAATTTAATATCTGTGATGCGCTAGATGCCTTGCTTAAGATTCATGTTAAAAAAATCCACTGGGGTTGATTCTTTTGCTGCAGCTCTCTGCCCCCCGATTGCTGAATCGTTTACCCATATTTTTTTACCTGACGATTATACAGTATCTGGTACTATCCCCAAAGTTTGGAAGGCGGCCCATGTACTTCCCCTTCACAAAGGTGGTGACCTAAATAATTATCACTCTATTTCTAAACATTCTTGCCTAGCTAAAATATTAGAAGCCTTGATTTAATTCTCAGCTAAGATCTTTCTTATCTTTGAAATGTATTCTAAATGTACAGTACCAGTTAAAAGGTTGGACACCTACTCAAGGGTTTTCTTTATTTTACTATTTTCTACATTGTAGAATAATAGTGAAGACATCAAAACTATGGAATCATGTAGTAAACAAAAAAGTGTTAAACAAATCAAAATATATTCTCTATTTGAGATTTTTCAAAGTAGCCACCCTTTGCCTACATGATGGCTTTGCCCACTCTTGGCATTCTCTCAACCAGCTTCATGAGGTAGTTACCTGCAATGCATTTCAATTAACAAGTGTGCCTTGTTAAAAGTTAAGCAGTGGAATTTATTTCCTTAATGTCACACCCTGATCTGTTTCACCTGTCTTTGTGCTTGTCTCCACCCCCCCTCCAGGTGTTGCCCATTTCCCCCAGTATCCCCTGTGTATTTATACCTGTGTTCTCTGTTTGTCTGTTGCCAGTTCGTCTTGTCTTACCAGCATTATTTCCTGTTTCTCTAGTTCTGTTTCCTAGTTTTTCCCGGTTCTTGATGAAAACCTTCTCCAGAGCGCTTCGAACCATCGACTGGGGTGAAGGTTCACCTTCCAACAGGACAATGACCCTAAGCACACAGCCAAGACAACACAGGAGTGGCTTCGGGATAAATCTCTGAATGTTCTTGAGTGGCCCAGCCAGAGTCCGGACTTGAACCCGATCGAACATCTCTGGAGAGACCTGAAAATAGCTGTGAAGTGATGCTCCCCATCCAACCTGACAGAGCTTGAGAATCTGCAGAAAAGAATGGGAGAAACTCCCCAAATACAGATGTGAAAAGCTTGTAGCATCATACTCAAGGCTGTAATCGCTGTCAAAGGTGCTTCGACAAAGTGCTAAGTAAAGGGTCTGAATACTTCTGTAAATGTAATATTTCAGTTTAGCATTTTTTATGCCTTTGAATTTTTTTTTTTTTTTAACTGTTTTTGCTTTGTCATTATGGGGTATTGTGTAGATTGATTAGGGGGGGAAACGAATTCATCCATTTCAGAATAAAGCTGTAGCGTAACAAAATGTGGAAAAAGTCAATTGGGCTGAATACTTTCCGTGTGTGTGTACTACCAGTCAAACGTTTTAGAACACCTACTCAAGGGTTTTTCTTTATTTTTACTATTTTCTACATTGTAGAGTAATAGTGAAGTCATCAAAACTATGAAATAACAGACACGGAATCATGTAGTAACCAAAAAAGTGTTAAACAAATCAAAATATATTTAAGATTCTTCAAATAGCCACCCTTTGCCTTGATGACAGCTTTGCACACTCTTGGCATTCTCTCAACCAGCTTCATGAGGTAGTCACGTGGAATGCATTTCAGTTAACAGGTATGCCTTGGTGTTGAATTTCAATTAACTTTTTAAGGCTAGGGGCAGTATCCTGAATTCCGGATGACTGACGTGCCCAAAGTAAACTGCCTGTTACTCAGGCTCAGAAGCTAGGATATGCATATAATTGGTAGCATTGGATAGAAAACACTCTGAAGTTTCTACAATTGTTAAAATAATGTCTGAGTATGACAGAACTGACATGGGAGGTGAAAACCCGAGGAGAATCCATCCGTGCAATTTTTTGGGGGAGGTCACAGGCCATTTCAATGCAAGCCTATAGGATAATCAAAATAATCCCTCCCAGATTGCAGTTCCTATGGCTTCCACTAGATGTCAAGTCTTTAGAAAGGGTTTCAGTCTTGTTTTTTGAAAAACAAATGAGTTGTAGTTTTCCAAGGTGTCTCATTAGAAAAGTAGTCTTGTTGCGCGCGTGAATGGGGTGCGCGCTCTTCGTTATTTATCTTCCTTATTGAACATACTTACTAAAGGTAAGTGATATATTTGATCGCTATTTGGGATTTTGTGATGCATGTGCCTGTTTGGAAAAGTATTTTGGTGTGGGGCGCTGTCCTCAGATAATCGCATGGTATGCTTTCGCTGTAAAGCCTTTTTGAAATCTGACACCGCGGTTGAATTAACAAGAAGTTAAGCTTTTAAACGATGTAAGACACTTGTATTTTCATGAATATTGAATATTACGATTTTTGTATTTTGAATTTTGCGGCCTGCAATTTCACCGGATGTTGTCGTGGTGGGGACAAAGAGGTTTTAACAGGTGTGCCTTGTTAAAAGTTGATTGTGGAATTTCTTTCCTCAATGTGTTTGAGCCAATCAGTTGTGTTGTGACAAAGTAGAAGGGGAAACAGAAGATAGCCCTATTTGGTAAAAGACCAAGTCTATATTATGGCAAGAACAGCTCAAATAAGCAAAGAGAAACGACAGTCCATTACTTTAAAACATGTAGGGCAGTCAATACGGAAAATGTCAAGAACTTTGAAAGTTTCTTCAAGTGCAGCCGCAAAAACCATCAAGCTCTGATGAAACTGGCTCTCTTGAGGACCGCCACAGGAAAGGAAGACCCAGAGTTACCTCTGCTGCAGAGGATAAGTTCATTAGAGTTACCATCCTCAGAAATTGCAATCCAAAGAAATGCTTCACAGAGTTCAAGTAACATATCTCAACATCAACTGTTCAGGGGAGACTGTGTGAATCAGGCCTTCATGGTCGAATTGCTGCAAAGAAACCACTACTAAAGGACACCAATAAGAAGAGACTTGCCTGGGCCACGAAATACGAGCAATGGACATTAGACTGGTGGAAATGTGTCCTTTGGCCTGGAGTTGAAATTTGAGATTTTTGGTTCCTACCGCCTTATCTTTGTGAGACACATTGTGGGTGAACGGATAATCTCCGCATGTGTATTTCCTACCGTAGAGCATGGAGGAGGAGGTGTTATGGTGTGGGGGTGCTTTGCTGGTGACACTGTCTGTGATTTATTTAGAATTCAAGGCACACTTAACCAGCTTGGCTACCACAGCATTCTGAAGGGATATGCCCTCACATCTGGTTTGGGCTTAGTGGGACGATCATTTGTTTTTCAACAGGACAATGACCCAACACACCTCCAGGGACAAAGGTCCCTTGTGGACTAACACGATATGGCTTTTACACAACAACATGGAGAGGGGAGGAGAGAGAGAAAGACACTTATCGTCGATACATTTCAGAACTATTCTCACAGTAATCCTATAGTTTGCACATGAACTGCTGCCCGTTTGGAATAAGAAATCACTAATGTATTTTCGTGGGAATGCCTTTCTTCACTGTTTAACTGTCGTAACCAGCCCTCAGGAAGGTTGGTGGCCTTTCAGTGGCAAGCTGTATGGCTCTTATTGTCTGAAAGGGGTCACCCCTTTCTTGTCTTCTCATTGTTCAATCTGGAAGATGGCTAACCAGCTGTGTTGATTGTTCCCACTGGGTGATGAGAGTAGCGTACAGTGATTGTCTGGAAGGTGAGCTTTTTGCCTACACCTCGTGTTGATATCCAGGGTTCAGGATTCAGACCACTTTCCACTTTACAGTCTGACACACTCTCTGACCTCACTGGGGGCATGGCTACTTACTATGCACGAAGTTATGAAAAACTATTAACTCTTATGGCTCCTAAAATCATGTCCCTATCTGAACAAAAAAACTTGACAGATAAAGGGGATATACTTTCCAAGTTACAGTATTTCGTCCACACCATTTAATGACATCACAAAATGAAAAACAATATGACATTAGTTTTCTATAGCTCCCCACTGACCATTCCCCACGTTCTTATGTTAGAAATGTTGTTCCAGTATTCACTTTTTTTAACGTGTTAGTGTTTCAACGGGAAACAGTCTGTTAACAAAGGACATTCCTTCCACCAATACTAGAGGGGAAAAGATAAATCTCTTCTACTTAAATGTACGACAGGGCGTGAGGTGTCAAAACCCCCACACCAGTTCCCTCCTTCCCTCTGCTGTGGGTGAGAAGGTCTGGTTACTGTCAGCCATTGCTGATCTGACCCATTCTGATCCTCACAGGACAGTCATGACATTGTGCTTATGTGTGGTGGGAGTTTGTGAAGCTGTTGGTTAAAATTGTATGAGGTAGATTTGATACACTCTCTCATTCGTCATCTCAGCTTGAATCATACCAGCTTGAAAGAATCTTTCAATGTTTAAGTTTATTTATTCTTGCTCACAGATAAAACTGAATGTACTGCAGAATGCACATTACTAATAATTTCAAAAAACACATACGTGGCATAAATAGAATACAGAACACTTGAAACATTAAAGGACATTGATGAAAATAGTCTTCTTTTTTGGGGGGGGGGCATTTAAGAGCTAAAATATTTATACAGTCTGATAGCAGTGGGTAGAGTGACGTTTCACAGGTGGTTTGTACGGGCATTTATACAGGACTGTTATACAGGACAGTTATACAAGGCAGTTATACAGTCTGATAGCAGTGGGTAGAGTGGCGTTTCGTACGGGCAGTTATGCAGGACAGTTATACAGGACAGTTATACAGGACAGTTATACAAGACAGTTATACAAGACAGTTATACAGGACAGTTATACAGTCTGATAGCAGTGGGTAGAGTGGCGTTTCGCAGGCGGTTCGTACGGGCAGTTATACAGGACAGTTATACAGGACAGTTATACAGGACAGTTGGTGGCTGTTTCTCAGGAGCCTGGTGATGCAGCCACCTCTTTTTGGAGGGAGCAGGTCATTCAGTGGATGGTCATGGGTGTGCATGTCCTTCACCAGGAGGGAGCTGTGGTTAGACTGCTCAACCTCTGGAGATGATCCTCAAGGCCCTCCATTGCACCCTGTCTAGTTGGACCTGCTGCTTTTTACTGCATCTAACTAACAGCACTCCACCGTATTCAAGACAAGGCCTGACCAGTGTAGTATAGACTGTGACCAGATCTTCACTGGGTAGGCCATTTCTGGCAAGTGCAGTCAAAAAGTGCAGGCATTTCCTCACTGACTGCTCCACGTGTGTCACCACTGAGGTTAGAGTCTGAATGAAAACCAAGATACTTGGTTGTTGTTACCACTGGTACTTCCTGTCCTCCTAGGGCAAAGAGTGTAGGAAATTAATGAAGAAATGGATATAGATCTTTTGAGGATATATCTCATGAAACAAAGTATTTCTACAGTAGGCTAATGGCATAGGATAAAACGGGAACGCTCTACTTACATGCTCAATGGCCATCTCTCATTAGCCAATTGAGCTTCAAGCCCAATATCTATTAACAATCATGTTATTAGTATCTTACGTGTGTAACTATCTGTATACAAGCTTCAAACAGCTGAAAATACAATATTGTTTGTTACGGAAAATTTATTTCAGAGGTACAATGGTACAATGATTCTCTATACTATACTTGCTTGTTTTGTCACATCAACTGAAATTAGGTGAATTTTAGCAACCAGGAAATGGTGGGGTGATTTCAGCGTAGTGCATCTATAACATTGTTACATGTCACATGCACAAACTCATGGAGCCTCTGAAGGTCTATAGTCTGGGAACATTATGCAGTGTCTCATCTCTCTTAAATCTGAACAATGCTGCATTGGCTTAAAAAGCTGTTGATAACATTTTGAGTTTCTGGAATTGTGTACAGAACTTTGGATGGGTCTCAAGTACAAACAAAATAACAGTTTTTTTTTCTCTTGATCCTGGACACCTTTTGTGCCATTTTAAATGTATTAGGATTTTAAGATCATTTGAAAATGTGATAATGTTAAGACTCCCAATGACTCATTGAAGCTGCATGTTTACAACTAGATCCGTCATTACATTTGTATTATATAAAGTATCAACCTTACCTTTTAATCGTGATACTGCTGAATATGCATGGCCTCCTTGACCGGTACCATATTGCCTGTTTTTGATTGCACTGTCTGATACAAGAGGTTTTGTTGAAATAGGCCAACTACTAGCCTATTGAGTTGTAAACATTTGACCCTGCTTAAGTGTGAGATTAATGAATACCCTTTCCAAAAGTGGCTGCCATAAGTCCATTAGCAGCATACATCAACTCACACTGTCATCTACAACAGGAGCTACAGAAATTTCTGATTGACTAATAATGAATATTGGTAATAGTGATAATGTTCATAGAGATCTTCACAGATCCATCTTTCCCTGAATACCTGAGACCTGATCCGGGAACCGAGCGGGTACGGAACCAGAATTCTAAATAATGTTACGGGTCTGGGTCGGATCTGATATGATTTTCCTGGGTCTCCGGCATGTGTAACTTTAACTGGCTTGTCGGGAAGGACCCAAACAGATCCGAATGCGACTGCTGCATTCGAGAGAGAAAGGTTAGAATTCATGCTGCTGCTATGCTTCTCACGGGGAGCGTGTGTGGCTTGTTGTTGTTGTTGGCCAATCATAAGTCATCAAAGTGGCAATAGGCTACAGTCATAGAACCTCAGTGTGGGGCAAAAGCTAGGAGATATCTAATCAATGGAGGAAGATGTTATTTAAAGGACGGAACTAAAAGTGAAAGGAGAACGATAGGCTACAACAACCAAGAGCCAACATGTAGGCTGCAACTTAATATTCTGAATGGAGTTGTTGTTGTTTGTATCTCAGTAGGACGAGAAAGCACGTGCAGCCTCAATTAGCCTGGCTAGTCTGATGCAGTCAACACAGGTACTGCGTAATCATATTGGATGATAAATAACCTAGCTATGGAAGCTACTAGTCTACTATAGCGCGAGTCGGCTTGGTTGGTTGCTGTCTCTCATCTCACCCTCGCTACTCCCTGTTCCAAGTGTCCCTCGCTGACACTCACAGTAGCCTACACAGCACGGCCCCTGCTAGAGAGCGTCACCTATCTACCCCTCTCCCTCGCACTTCATCAGCTCCGGGTTAATAAAGCAGCTTAAATATGTACTTTTCTGCTGCTTCTCTCACCAGATCGGACCGGGTCTGGATCCGAGTCCGTCCAGGTCTATACGGACCAGGTCTGGTTGTCCTCGTGTCCGTTCGGAACTTGTCTCTATACTAAATACATTTCATATCGGCTCCGAACGGGAAAGCAATAGCACATCTGTTCCAAAATGGACCTATCTGTTTGTTTAGTGCATTTTCTCAGAGACAGTTCCCATGATTGTATGCAGGTCGCTAGGTACAGCTGGCTCTTGGTCCTTCGTTAATTCTTCCACTTTCATCTGAAACTCTTTCAGCATTCTCCTATTACATGCCAAACCCATTGGAATGTAATGGGCACAGACAGACAGCCTCAACTCAGCTGTTGAGTGTCCCTCGTCAAAAAACATCATTCAGCTGAAAGCAAATGCCTTTGAATAAAAATGTATCTAGCACTCCAACCTCATCCATCTGAATGGCTTTCACTGACTCATTCACAGAAGACAGGAACATTGGGTTAGATGTCAAAATTCAAACAATAAGGAGGTATTGTACGTAAGAAAGAGGAAGTCTGTATTGTAGCAGTTTAATGATTGGGATTGCGCAGGTTTTGTTAAACAGATTTTTTAAAGAATTTGTATTTTATTGTGTCATACCCTTGTTAAAACCAAGTATTGAGTTTATTTGTTATAATTAATTGGTATTAGATTTAAAAGGTGATCGAAATGCTCCTGAATTGTAATGTCGTTAATGCATTTCTTTTGAATAAATATTAATTTACTGTACACGTGAATAGGTTGGTTTACTTTTAAGTTTAAGTTTTAACCAATAAGGTAGCTTGTTAAGCTGTGGCCAATGTGAGAGTTGACCTGGTTAACAGGAGGCCTGGGAATAAAGAGACGTTGAAAAAAGAGGGAGAGACGTTGAAAAAAGGATGGAAATACATTCTTTTTTTTAACCTTTATTTAACTAGGCTAAGTCAGTTAAGAACAAATTATTATTTACAATGATGGCCTAGGAACAGTGGGTTAACTGCCTTGTTCAGGGGCAGAATGATAGATTTTTACCTTGTGAGCTCGGGGATTCGATCTATCAACCTTTCAGGTTACTGGCCCAATGCTCTAACCACTAGGCTACCTAAGGTACATTATCAGTGTTACTGAAGAAAAACACTAAAAGATTCTAAAAATAGAACAAAGCCCAAACCTACCGAGTTTTGAAGGGAAATACTGATTTGATTTTATAAGAGTTATTATTATTTTGTTAAGAAAGACTTAGTAGAATTTAGTATATCCTTCCTGTTTGGCCCTGTCCGGGGGTTTCACACCCACAGTGTCTCCTGACCCCTCCTGTCTCAGCCTCCAGTATTTATGCTGCAGTAGTTTATGTGTCGGGGGGCTAGGGTCAGTTTGTTATATCTGGAGTACTTCTCCTGTCTTATCCGGTGTCCTGTATGAATTTAAGTATGCTCTCTCTAATTCTCTCTTTCTCTCTTTCTTTCTCTCTCTCTCGGAGGACCTGAGCCCTAGGACCATGGCTCAGGACGACCTGGCATGATGACTCCTTGCTGTCCCCAGTCCACCTGGCCGTGCTGCTGCTCCAGTTTCAACTGTTCTGCCTGCGGCTATGGAACCCTGACCTGTTCACCGGACGTGCTACCTGTCCCAGACCTGCTGTTTTCAACTCTCTAGAGACTGCAGGAGCGGTAGAGATACTCTTAATGATCGGCTATGAAAAGCCAACTGACATTTACAACTGAGGTGCTGACTTGCTGCACCCTCGACAACTACTGTGATTATTATTATTTGACCATGCTGGTCATTTATGAACATTTGAACATCTTGGCCATGTTCTGTTATAATCTCCACAGCCAGAAGAGGACTGGCCACCCCTCAGAACCTGGCTCCTCTCTAGGTTTCTTTCTAGGTTTTGGCGGTTCTAGGGAGTTTTTCCTAGCCACCGTGCTTCTAAACCTGCATTGCTTGCTGTTTGAGGTTTTAGGCTGGGTTTCTGTACAGCACTTTGAGATATCAGCTGATGTAAGAAGGGCTATATAAATAAATTTGATTTGATTTGTTCAGGGGCAGAACGACAGATTTTTATCTTGTGAGCTCGTTGATTTGATCTATTAACCTTTCAGGTTACTGGCCCAATGCTCTAAGGCTACCTACAGGTAGGTACATTATCAGTGTTACTGAAGAAAAACACAAAAATATTCTAAAAATAGAACAAAGCCCATACCTACCGAGTTTTGAAGGGAAATACTGATTTGATTTTATAAGAGTTATTATTATTTTGTTAAGAAAGACTTAGTAGAGACTGAAGCTACCGTCTCATCGTGGAGGTACTTGACAGCCTCAAGGTTTGCCTAGCATCGTGCGACACCTAGAGAGAATTTGCTCATGGAAGATTAAAGAGTTCGTGTTTCCATGGGATATCTGTTGCTGCTAAGGAGTACTGTCTGCATTGATAGCTGTGGATTTTGTGAGGACACCAGCACGCAACTGCTATACTTCGCTGAGGAAATATCTACAAGTCGTGTGTAACTACAACGGTGGGGCGCTTCGCGACATTGTGTGTCATTTTTTTGAGCTCCAACGCGCGCCAACGGGTTTAATTAAAACCTCTACCGCTTCTCTCTCCCGGATCCGGGATCCTCCTCATCAAAAAAGCTGACTAGCATAGCCTAGCCTAACGCGACAGGGATATCATATAATATAATTTTCATGAAATCACAAGTCCAATACAGCAAATGAAAGATAAACATCTTGTGAATCCAGCCATCATTTCCGATTTTTAAAATGTTTTACAGCGAAAACACTATGTATTTCTATTAGCTAACCACAATAGCAAAAGACTCAACCGCATATTTTCACCATTTTTCTACCGCATAGGTAGCTATCACAAAACCGACCAAATAGAGATATAATTAGTCACTAACCAAGAAACAACTTCATCAGATGACAGTCTTATAACATGTTAAACAATAAATTTATGTTTTGTTCGAAAATTTGCATATTTGAGGTATAAATCATAGTTTTACATTGCAGCTACCATCAAACATATCACCAAAGCAGTCAGAATAATTACAGAGAGCAACGTGAAATACCTAAATACTCATCATAAAACATTTATGAAAAACACATGGTGTACAGCAAATGAAAGATAAACATCTTGTGAATCCAGACAATATTTCATATTTTTTAAGTGTTTTACAGCGAAAACACAATATAGAATTATATTAGCTTACCACAATAGCCAAACACACAAATGCATTTATCAGCAGCAAAAGGTAGCGATCGCAAAAACCAGCAAAAGATATAAAATGAATCACTAACCTTGACCAACTTCATCAGATGACAGTCCTATAACATCAGGTTATACAATACAGGTTATACAATACACTTATGTTTTGTTCGAAAATGTGCATATTTTGAGCTGCAAACCGTGGTTATACATTGTGAATATGTAGCATCGATTCACCAAATTGTCCGGAGATATTTTGGACACTCACCTAATCTGACCAAAGAACTCATCATAAACTTTACTAAAAAATACATGTTGGACATCAAATGAAAGACACACTAGTTCTTAATGCAAGCGCCGTGTTAGATTTTTTAAAATAACTTTACCATAACAAACAGCTTACGTTATAGCGAGACAGTGCCCGCAAAAAGGGCGGAAAATAGGACTCAACATTTTCCACAGAAATACGAAATAACATCATAAATTGTTCTTACTTTTGCTGAGCTTCCATCAGAATCTTGTACAAGGAGGGAGTCCTAGGTCCAGAATAAATCGTTGTTTGGTTTTAGAATGTCCTTTTCTCCTGTCGAATTAGCAACCTTAGCTAGCCATGTGGCGCGAACATGCCCATCTTCTCCTGACGCAAAGAAAGGAAAATTCCAAAAGTCGCAATAAACGTTGAATAAACTGATACAACTCGGTTGAAAAAAACTACTTTATGATGTTTTTATCACATCTATCAAATAAAATCAGAGCCGGAGATATCCACCGTGTATACCGAACGCTTTTCAGAAGCCAATGTTGATGTCCTTCCCGCGCCTAGGTAGAGAAAGGAATTTCTGGTCACGTCATTCCAAGAGCTCTTGTTCGACCTCAGATCAAGCTAGACACCCCATTCCACCTTCCACTGCCTGTTGACATCTTGTGGAAGGCGTATGCAGTGCATGCAAATCCATAAATATTAAGCAATTGAATAGGCAGGCCCTGGAACAGAGCATCGTTTTCAGATTCTTCTGCCAAATGAGTTCTGTTTTACTCACAGATATAATTCAAACAGTTTTAGAAACTTGAGAGTGTTTTCTATCCAATAGTAATAATAATATGCATATTGTACGATCTAGAATAGAGTACGAGGCCGTTTAAATTGGGCACGATTTTTTCCCAAAGTGAAAACAGCGCCCCCTATTCACAAGAAGTTTTAAGCAAGCTTGCCAGTAATTTGGACATGGGTTGTGAAAAATCCTTTGGTTTATGATTTTTATTTATTTTGATGTAGCACATTGAAAATGTGATAATTAACATCTTGAACCTTATGTCTGTTGCATTGGTGGAATATTTACTGTTTCCGTGTAATTTAACGCATGGGAAAGCATATCCAAAAATCTATAATCATTCTATCTGAAGTTGATATCCTAGTTGTCATCACCCTAGTGAGTTTACAATAGGGATTCTTATTGGAGATGTCCTTCTCTCCTAACATCCCATGCTGTTCAGATACTCTACATAAGGTAATATTGTGAGAGTCATATTCGAGCCTGGTGAGAGGGTTACAATTGGATAAAGGAGAGATAGTGGAAAAGACAGTGTGCCACAAAGGCAGTGGGCTGGATTCAAACCCACACCAACACGGGCAAACGTGTGTTGTAGGCGGCGGCACTAACCTCTTGACCATGAAGGCCACAGGTATTGCTCAGTTATTAAAAATCATTATTCTTCAGTTGACTAAGAGTTGGTACGAAGTTGCTTCTGGGGGATGCTCTATGTCCTCACCCATCCTACTCTGCTGGCCGTGTGATTGGTCACATCCTTGGGGAGGTGAAAGTCATGGCGAACGGATAGGATGCTAAGCCATTATCCGGTCGAACCCCCACCAGTAAGGGTTCTGTGAGACTGAGAGCCTTTCTGAAGGCGGATGAATTTAACAGTTCTTTCATTCATTGGGATAAGTTCACCCCCCTTGTTGTGGGCACTAGAACATGTATTAATTTTCTCGCTGTACTGATGTGGTGCAAACTAATTGTTTTACTGGTAACTGCCAGAATGAAGGAAACACTTGAGTAATGAGGGATACAAAGTATATTGAAAGCAGGTGCTTCCACACACGTGGTTCCTGAGTTAATTAAGCAATTAACATCCCATCATGCTTAGGGTCATGTTTAAAAATGCCCAGTTGTCCATTATTTTGGCTACCATGGCTAGAAGAAGAGATCTCAGTGACTTTGAAAGAAGGGCCTCAAAGGAGCATAGGGGGTTTCATTACTGCAGTGGGCTAAATCAGGGTCACACAGAGTGTTTCTAGGTAGTCTTAATTAACAAAAGTTTATACCTCACACACATGGTTATGGGCTTTAAAAAAAAAAAAGAAGACACCTGTATCATGTCAGATACAGCGGTGTAAACTGCTAAGTAAAAATACTTTAAAGTACTACTTAATAGTTTTTGGGGGGTATCGGTACTTTACTTTTTATATTTTTGACAACTTTTACTGCACTACATTCCTGAAGAAAACATTCCCTGACACCCAAAAGTACTATGTTACATTTTGAATGCTAAGCAGGACAGGAAAATAGTCCAATTCACACACTTATCAAGAGAACATTCCTGGTCATCGCTACTGCCTCTGATCTGGCATGTAAGTGTGACCCTGGCTATCTGTAAATAAATAAAAAAACAAGAACTGTGCAGTCTGGTTTGCTTAATATATTGGGCCCCATCCATTATTTGACATTTTAGATTTGTGTGTATTGTTGTGACTGGTACTGTAAGTAATTTGTAGTCATTTTCTATTAAGGCATCGTTACTTTTATTCAAGACAATTGGGTACTTTTTCCACCACTGGTCAGGTATAAATTTGATTATTATTAAATGTATTACATTTTGAGTTTGCATCCCAATATTACACTTTATTAACATCACAGAAGACTTAAATATAACAAAACCGTTTGACATAGAAACACCAGATGTTACAGTGTTTCAAAATAAATAAATGTTTATTGATTATGAAAAACATGAATTACACTCCACCCATGATGCCTCTAGAGGGCGATTTGGTCATTTGACTGCAGGAAAGGGCTACAGGGTGTGAGTGTGTGTGTCTGTGGCACCTGAGACAGCATTTGCCACCACCATCAACAAAACGCCCAATGATTGATTTTCTTGTGGAAGAATGGTCAACCCCAGTAGAGACCCAGACTCTTGTAGAATCTATGCCAAGGTGCATTGAAGCTGTTCTGGTGGCTCATGGTGGCCCAACGGCTTACTAAGACACGTTTATCTACCCCGTGTATGTGACAATAAAACATTTTATTAAAAAATGTATGTTTCTGTTATTTTGGCAGATACATGTATTTGATTACAAAGAGTAAAAAAAATATTAAGCTACTTTTTTCCTTGTAACAAGTCTCAAGCTAAATCAGTGAATTAGCAAACTCTGTACTGCATGTCCTCTTTACGCTTTGCAAATAAAATAAAATAAAATGTTATTTGTTACGTGCCGAGTACAACAGGTTTAGACCTTATAGTGAAATGCTTACTTACAAGACCTGTAAGTCCAACAATGCAGTTTAAAGAACATCTTTTGTATATATATTTATATATATCAAAGAAATAAGGAGCAACAATAAAATAACAGTAGCGAGGTTATAAATAGGGGGTTCCGGTACAGAGTCAATGTGCGGGGGCACAGGTTAGTGAGGTAATTTCGGAAATATGTACAGTTGAAGTCGGAAGTTTACATACACTTAGGTTGGAGTCATTAAAACTATTAACTTCTCTAGGATAGGGGGCAGCATTTTCACGTTTGGATGAAAAGCGTGCCCAGAGTAAACTGCCTCCTATTCGGTCCCAGATGCTAATATATGCATATTATTATTAGTATTGGATAGAAAACACCGTTTGAATCATGTCTGTGACTATAACAGAACTTATATGGCAGGCTAAACCCCGATGACAAACCATTCAGATTTTTTATTTGGAGGTCACTCTCTTTTCAATGGGTTTCATTGGGAATCCAGATTTCTAAGGGACCTTCCTGCAGTTCCTATCGCTTCCACTGGATGTCAACAGTCTTTAGAAATTGGTTGAGGTTTTTCCTTTGAGAAATGAAAAAGTATTCATGTTCAGACTGAGGCTCCAGTGAAGTGTACTGTTTGTTAGAGGCGCATGACCAGAAAGCATGCTACACATTGTTTTCCTCCGGTATTGAACACAGATCATCCCGTCTTCAATTTTATCGATTATTTACGTTAAAAAATACCTAAAGTTGTATTACAAAAGTAGTTTGAAATGTTTGGACAAAGCTTACAGGTAACTTTTGAGATATTTTGTAGTCACGTTGTGCAAGTTGGAACCGGTGTTTTTCTGGATCAAACGCTCCAAATAAATGGACATTTTGGATATATATCGACAGAATTAATCGAACAAAAGGACCATTTGTGATGTTTATGGGATATATTGGAGTGCCAACAGAAGAAGCTCGTCAAAGGTAAGGCATGAATTATATCTTTATTTCTGCGTTTTGTGTCGCGCCGGGAGGGTTGAAATATGATGTTCTGTGATTGTTAGCTGGGGTGCTATCCTCAGATAATAACATTGTTTGCTTTCGCCGTAAAGCATTTTTAAATCTGACACGTTGGCTGGATTCACAACAAGCGTAGCTTTAATTTGGTATATTGAATGTATGATTTCATGAAAGTTTAATTTTTATAGTAATTTATTTGAATTTGGCGCTCTGCATTTTCACTGGATGTTGGCCAGGTGGGACGCTACCGTCCCACATATCCCAGAGAGGTTTTAAGAAGCCTTTTTGACCTAGACTTGGTGCTCCGGTACCGCTTGCCGCTCCGGTACCGCTAGCAGAGAGAACTAGTGTGGCTGGATTCCTTGGCAATATTTTGGGCCTTCCTCTGACACTGCCTGGTATAGAGGTCCTGGATGGCAGGAAGCTTGGGCCCAGTGATGTACTGGGACATACCTTTGTCTCCTTTGTCTTGATCACGTTGAGGGAGAGGTTGTTATCCTGGCACCACACTGCCAGGTCTCTGACCTCCTCCCTATAGGCTGTCTCATCGTTGTCAATGTCAATGTTGTGTCGTCGGCAAACTTAACGATGGTGTTGGAGTCGTGCTTGGCTATGCAGTCATGGGTGAACAGGGAGTACATGAGGGGACTGAGCATGCACCCCTGAGGGGCCCCTGTGTTGAGGATCAGCGTGGTAGATGTGTTGTTACCTACCGTTACCACCTGGGGGCAGCTTGTCAGGAAGTCCAGGATCCAGTTGCAGAAGGAGGTGTTTCGTCCCAGGGTCCTTAGCTTAGTGATGAGCTTTGAGGGCAATATGGTGTTGAACGCTGAGCCAGGTGGGAAAGGGCAGTGTGGAGTGCAATAGAGATTGCATCATCTGTGGATCTGTTGGGGCGGTATATACATTTAATTGGGTCTAGGATTTCTGGGATAATGGTGTTGATGTGAGCCATGACCAGCCTTTCAAAGCACTTCATGTCTTCAGATGTGAGTGCTATGGGTCGGTAGTCATTTAGGCAGGTTACCGTGCTGTTCTTGGGCACAGGGACTATGGTGGTCTGCTTGAAACATTTTGGTATTACAGACTCGGTCAGGGACAGGTTGAAAATGTTGGTGAAGACGCTTGCTAGTTGGTCAGCGCATGCTCGGAGTACACATCCTGGTAATCTGTGAATGTTCACCTGTTTAAAGCGTTACCAAACAGTTGTCCGGTACAGTTGATGCTCTCATGCATGCGTCAGTGTTGCTTGGCTTGAAGTGAGCATAGAAGTTATTTAGCTCATCTGGTAGGCTCGTGTCACCCGGTAGCTCGCTGCTGTGTTTCCCGTTGTAGTCTGTAATAGTTTGCAAGCCCTGCCACATCCGACGAGCGTCGGAGACGGGGTAGTACGACTCAAACTTAGTCCTGTATTGACGTTTTGCCTGTTTGATGGTTTGTCGAAGGGCATAGCGGGATTTCTTATAAGCCTCCGGGTTAGAGTCCCGCTCCTTGAAAGTGGCAGCTCTACTGTTTAGCTCAGTGCGGATGTTGCCTGTAATGGCTTCTGGTTGGGGTATGTACGTACGGTCACTATGGAGACGACGTCATCGATGCACTTTTTGATGAAGGCAGTGACTGATGTGGTCTACTTCTCAATGTCACCGGAAGAATCCCGGAACATATTCCAGTCTCTGCTTGCAAAACAGTCGCTTAGCATCTGCTATGTCTGACCACTTCCTTATTGAGCAAAATCACTGGTACTTCCTGCTTTAGTTGTTGCTTGTAAGCAGGAATCGGATAGAGTTGTGGTCAGATTTTCCAAATGGAGGGCGAGGGAGAGCTTTGTACACGTCTCTGTGTGTGGAGTAAAGGTGGTCTAGATTTTTTCCCCTCTGGTTGCACATTTAACATGCTGGTAGAAGTGAGGTAAAACAGATTTAAGTTTCCCTGCATTAAAGTCCACGGCCACTAGGAGCGCTGCCTCTGGATGAGCATTTTCCTGTTTGCTTATGGCCCTATACAGCTCGTTGAGTGCCATCTTAGTGCCAGCATCGGTTTGTGGTGGTAAAAAGACAGATACAAAAAATATAGATGAAAAATCTCTTGGTGAATAGTGTGGTCTACAGCTTATCATGAGATACTCTACCTCAGGCGAGCAAAACTTCCTTAATATTTGATTTTGTCCATCAGCTGTTATTTACAAATAGACACAGACCACCACCCCTTGTCTTACCGGAGGCAGCTGTTCTATCTTGCCGATGGACTGAAAAGCCTGCCAGCTGTATGTTATCCCTGTCATCGTTCAGCTCCGACTCGGGGAAACATTAGATATTACAGTTTTTAATGTCGCGTTGATAGGATATTCTTGATCGGAGCTCATCCATTTTATTATCCAATGATTGCACGTTGGCTAATAGGACTGATGGTAGAGGGGGTGTACTCACTCGCCTACGAATTCTCAGAAGGCAGCCCGACCTCTGTCCCCTTTTTCTCTGTCTTTTCTTCAAGCAAATGACAGGGATTTGGGCCCGTTCCAGAGAAAGCAGTACATCCTTTGCGTCGGATTTCGTTAAAGAAAAATCTTTGTCTAGTTCGAGGTGAGTAATCGCTGTTCTGATGTCCAGAAGTTATTTTCAGTCATAAGAGATGGTAGCATCAACATTATGTGCACAATAAGTCAAAAAATAAGTTACAAACAATGCAAAAAAACGAACAAAATAGCACAGTTGGTTAAGAGCGCGCAAAGCGGCAGCCATCCCCTCTGGCGTCATTTCATTGCACGTCAAGTTATGGTGTTGAGTATTTGCTGTAAACTCAATCACTTTGGAGGTGTCTGACAGCCATATCTTAATTGTTCCTTTACCAGAAAAAAGAGAAATAGCCTATTTGAGCGTAGTCAGAACATTTGAAAAGCCGAAAGGTATCACACCGCAGTCAAACAAACTTCAGTCATTAGCGTGATTGCATTAGGTTTCAAGTTTCAATGTCACATGCACAAGTAAAGTGAAATACTTTTCTTGCATAATCAATCATTAGCATGTGCACTGAGGAGGCATCTGTTGAGCCTATCAGAGAGCATAATTAATGGATCCACTCAAGGCAGCTGAACCAGTGGACAGCTGAACCAGTAGCATCAAAGAGGCCCTTGTCCACCTACTCCTACCTGAAGACCTATTGTCACAGAGCTGTGGCTGATTCTCATTCAAACCGCCTGTGTTTACATTTAATGTTCCAAGAGCTATGTGGGCCACGTTAGGGCGCTGACGTACATGTGGAGGAGAGTGAAAGAGAAATGTCTTACTAAAGAGGTAGAAGTTCCATTCACACCAGGACAATAAATATAGCAAACAATGGCTAACAGTTGAAGAGACTGGTAAGTAAGTGAATAGTGGGCTCGAGGACCAAATTTGGTGTCCTCAAGGCTTGAACAGTTTACATTTTGAAGGGCCTGATTGGATCTGAAAGGGAAAATAATCAGATTTATGTTGTCATTTGTTATTCATGTTTGAATAAAGGGAGCTGTTGTCCTTCTGAGATATAAATGCCTCTGTTTTGACCATGTGTCATGCTCTAAAATAGGACAAATCACGTTGGCTGTCAACTTTGTACAAAATTATTCCACAGTAACGTTTTATCATTTTATCTTTTATCCACAACTTAAACGCAAATAACCATTGTTGCTAAGTTAGCAACTACATAGCCGTTAATATGGGACCGCAAAATGTTGAAAGACGATTTATTAACATTTTGGAGTTTGTTTGGATGAGGAGAAGCAAGGTTTGTAATGTTTGTACAGTTTGTACTGTATAGTTTATCTCGTAACCTAAACAGCTGAAATGTCGGTCAACTCAGAGAGAGAGAGAATTAGAAGGCGCATACTTAAATTCACACAGGACATTGCTATTTTTTTTGTATTAACGATGGCGAAACTCATTCTTGTTGTCATGAGACATTTATTTTCGTCATTTGTATTTGTCATACATTGCAGAATGTTATCATGTTGACGTGTGTACTTTCACTTTATTGCTATTTCGAAGGCTTTCCAAGGCTTTCACAAACACTGGTGTGTGATCAAATTCAAAACGGACTCTGATGGGCCTGACCTGTCCAGCTAAGCCACACCTTCTGATGGAGGTGATTGAGGATTCCACGATGGGACAGCTAAACATTTTAGGCAGGTGTACCTCTGGAGACTGATGTTTCACCCTGGTGGGAGGATAACTTCTATGAGGAGAGCCCAAGGACACTAACGACCATGCACCAGTAGTTCATGCGGGCCAAGGCGACTATCTTGACGAGTGTCTCCACTGTGTCCTTTAAGCCTTAATTGTTGGTAACTATTACATGGACACGCTGTTGTGTACATGGATGCTGTTGTTTTTATGGTCTCTTCACCTATCTCCACATCTTCCTCTGAATCCTCCTTCCACAACGCAGAGTATCCACAGGGGGGAAACTGCTGTGGAAATATTAAAAAAGGTTATACTCGTCACTGCCGACTTGCGGGCGCTGAGGCCCAGCACGAGAACTCAACACATCGTTTGGTTGCATGGCTCTATATTTGCATCTCTCATGAGAGAGAGCCACGCCTTCGCTGTGACAATCTCCTGGTTTGAGACGTTCCCACGGTGGTCCTGGGGTCACTGACGCCAGGAGTGGTGTGAGGTGTGGTGGTTATTTCTGTATTATCAAATGAGGAGAGACAAACTTATCGCACAAGTCCGAGTTATACTTATTCAAAAATCTTTATTTACTTATTAATAAGGGAGCAAGGTCACTGCATGCACACAGAGTGAATAGAGTTTGCCTTATATAGCCCAACTTTGTTACATTTTCTTAATCCAACACAACTGTGTCAATGTGTCGAACCAACCCATAGTCTTCTGTGTTCTCGTACTAAGAACTGTTTGTTCTTAGAATGGAGGACAAGGAGAGATTTGTTTGGAACAGAGACACCTCGTTCCGAAAGTGCAAGTTTCAGACTTACAGGGTGCGGGGGTAAGAACACGAGATGTTGCAAAGCCGTGGTGGAGCTAGATACAGAGTTAGGTGACAACAGCATCTTACACAACCAGAGTAAAAGGATTGTACATACCTATCATTTAAAGTAATGTTAATAATAATCCCCCCCCCCCCACAGAAGACTGAAGATCACTTTAATGTTACTGTGAATTAAATTGTCTTCTTTGTTTTGTTTCCAGAGTTCATAAAGAGCTATGAATTTTGATATATTATATTGTACTGTAAGTGCTATGGATTTATTGTTACAGGAAAGCTGTTTGTCAGAAGGTGGTCAGTTCAAAGAGGAGTGACAAAGATGTGCGCTCCTATCGCTTAAATTGAGTTGATTAGATTAGAATCTGAGTGTGTTGTTCTTGCCTTTTGTTTTAACTAGCAAAGTGCAAAGAAATGTTCATTCTGCTTCTTGATAAGGTTTTGCTTGAATTCGGTTAAAAAGGCAGTGAATTCGCTGATATTTGGAGAACTTGTTAGCAAGCTCCTGTGTGTATCCGACACCTTTTTTTCTCTTAGAGATTATTTTTGAACTGGAGACAAGTTTCACAACGCTAAGCCTTATTTAGTTGATAGTCATTTGTCTTCTGTAATGTATCATGTATTTCATGTACACTGTAATTGTTTGATTGTTAATTATTTTGTGACTAATAAATCCTATTAGTTGAATTGAGTAAATGCATTCTTCGTTTTAGAGTAATTCTTTGATTGGCTATACGGTCATAATTTGGTTAATGGTCTAGTGGTAGATATTATTTACACTACACATAGAATATGCTTGGGTTCCCCCTGGACATCCCTGATCTACTTGACTCAATTGTAAGGGGTGCGTACTGGCGGCAGAGAAGTCAGGCGCAGGAGAGCAAAAACTGATTTACAACGGCGCAGTTTAATAAATAAAACCACCGTAAACAGTGCAATAAATCAATGGGTAAAACCCGTCACACACCAACATAACGTGCACAAGCACTACAATAAACAATTCCAGACAAGGACGTGGGGGGAACAGAGGGTTAAATACACAACATGTAATGATGGATTTGAATCCAGGTGTGTCGGAAGACGAGACAAAACAAATGAAAGGTGGATCGGCGATGGCTATAAGGCCGGTGACGTCGACTGCCAAACGCCGCCCAAACAAGGAGAGGAACCGACTTCGGCGGAAGTCGTGACAGTACCCCCACTTGACACGCGGCTCCAGCAGCGCACCGACACCGGCCTCGGGGACGACCCGGAAGGCGAGGCCAGGGCGATCCGGACGAAGACGGAGGAACTCCTGCAGCATTGAATGGTCCAACACGTCCTCGACCGGAACCCAGCACCTTTCCTCCAGACCTTACCACTCCCACTCCACGAGATACTGAAGGCCCCTCGCCCGACGCCTCAAATCCAGTATGGAGCGAACGGAGTATGCCAGGGCCCCCTCGATGTCCAGAGTGGGCGGAGGAACCTCCGACTCATGGAGCGGACCAGCCACCACCGGCCTAAGGAGAGACACATGGAACGAGGGGTTAATATGGTAATCGGGGGGAACCTGTAACCTATAACAAACCTCGTTCACTCTCCTCAGGACTTTAAATGGCCCCACAAACCGTGGACCCAGCTTCCGGCAGGGCAGGCGGAGGGGCAGGTTTCGGGTCGAGAGCCAAACCCGGTGCGAACACCGGGGCCTCACTGCAGTGGCGGTCTGTGTTCTCTTTTTGGCGCAGCACGGCCCGCTGAAGGTGAACACGGACTGCTTCCCATGTCTCCTCCGCGCGCCTGAACCAGTCGTCCACCGCAGGAGCCTCAGTCTGACTCTGATGCCAAGGCGCCAGAACCAGCTGGTACCCTAGTACGCACTGGAAGGGAGAGAGGTTAGTGGAGGAGTGGCGAAGCGAGTTCTGTGCCATCTCGGCCCAGAGCACAAACGCCGCCCACTCCCCCGGCTGATCCTGGCAATAGGACCGCAGAAACCTGCCCACATCCTGGTTTACTCTCTCCACCTGCCCATCACTCTCGGGGTGAAACGCTGAAGTAAGGCTGATCGAGACCCTCAGACATTCCATGAACGCCTTCCAGACCCTAGACGTGAACTGGGGGCCCCGATCAGACACTATATCCTCAGGCACCCCGTAGTGCCGGAAGACGTGTGTAAACAAGGCCTCCGCAGTCTGTAGGGCCGTAGGGAGACCAGGCAGAGGGAGGAGATGACAGGACTTAGAGAAACGATCCACAATGACCAGGATCGCAGTGTTACCCTGTGAGGGGGGAAGATTGGTAAGAAAATCCACCGACAGGTGCGACCAAGGCCGTTGTGGAACGGGTAAGGGGTGTAGCTTCCCTCTGGGCAGGTGCCTAGGAGCCTTACACTGGGCGCACACCGAGCAGGAGGAAACATTACCCTCACGTCCTTAGCCAAGGTAGGCCACCAGTACCTCCCGCTCAAACAGTGCACTGTCCGACCGATCCCAGGATGACCAGAATAGGGTGACGTGTGGGCCCAATAGATCACCTGGTCACGAACAGCAGACGGGACGTACAGACGCCCAGCGGGACACTGGACGGTAGCAGGCTCTGCATGTAACGCCTGATCAATGTCCGCGTCCAGCTCCCACACTACCGGCGCCACCAGGCAGGAGGTGGGGTGTATGGGAGTGGGATCCATGGGCCGCTCCTCTGTGTCATACAGCCGGGAAAATGCGTCTGCCTTCACGTTCTGGGAGCCTGGTCTGTAGGAAACGGGTAAACACAAAACGGGTGAAAAACATGGCCCACCTTGCCTGGCGAGGGTTCAGTCTCCTCACTACCCGGATGTACTCCAGATTGTGGTGGTGAGTCCAGATGAGAAAAGGGTGTTTAGCCCCCTCAACCTAATGTCTCCATGCCTTCAAGGCCTTGATGACAGCCAACAGCTCCCGGTCCCTCACGTCAAGGTTTCGCTCCGCCGGGTTGAGATTCTTCGAGAAGAAGGCACAGGGGCAAAGCTTCGGTGGCGTACCCAAACACTGAAAGAGCACAGCTCCTATCCCAGCCTCGGACGTGTCCACCTCCACTATGAACGCCAAAGAGGGATCCGGATGGGCCAGCACGGGAGCCGAGGTAAACAGAGCCCTCAGGTGACTAAAAGCCCTGTCCGCCTCAGCTGACCACTGCAAACGTACCGGGCCCCCCTTCAGCAGTGAGGTAATGGAAGCCGCTACCTGACCAAAACCCTGGATAAGCCTCCGGTAGTAGTTGGAAAACACTAAGAACCTCTGCACCTCCTTTACCGTGGTGGGAGTCGGCCAAGCACCCTGCGTACCAGGAACACATGCTCGGCGCGTGTAGCGGAGTATATCAGAATGTCATCGATATACACCACTACACTCTGCCCGTGCAGGTCCCTGAAAATCTCGTCTACAAAAGCTTGGAAGACTGATGGTGCATTCCTCAACCCGTACGACATGACGAGGTACTCATAGTGCCCTGAGGTGGTACTGAAAGCCGTCTTCCACTCGTCTCTCTCCCGGATACGCACCGGGTTGTAAGCGCTCCTGAGATCTAGTTTGGTGAAGAAGCGCGCCCCGTGCATTGACTGAATCGCTGTGGCTATGAGCGGTAGCGGGTAACTGTACCTCACAGTGATCTGGTTCAGACCCCGATAGTCAATACACGGGCGCAGACCTCCCTCCTTCTTCTTCACAAAAAAGAAACTCGAGGAGGTGGGTGAAGTGGAGGACCCGAATGTACCCCTGACGCAGGGATTCGGAGACATATGTTTCCATAGCCTCCGTCTCCGCCTGTGAGAGGGGATACACATGACTCCCGGGAAGTGCAGCATCTACCAGGAGATTTATCGCACAATCGCCCCGTTGATGGGGTGGTAAATGAGTCGCCTTCTTTTTGGAGAAGGCGAGAGCCAAATCGGCATATTCAGGGGGAATGCGCACGGTGGAGACTGGACTTTCCCCCGTAATAGCACCAACGGAAACCCCTAAACACCATGCCCAGAGGAGCGGTGGCCTTCCCAATCAACCCTGACCCCAATGGTCGACTATCGAAGGCGTGAACGGGGAAGGGCACAGCCACGGGAACAATGGGGATCCCTAACCTATGGGCGAACGATCTATCTATAAAATTCCCAGCTGTGCCTGAATCGACAAGCGTCTTATGCTGGGAATGCGGGGAAAACTCAGGAAAAGTGACGTACCCAAACATATGTGCAACAGAGGGCTCTGGGTGAGAATGGTGCCGGCTCACCTGGGGTGACGCCAGAGCGCCCTGCCTGCTGCCTTGATACCCAGAGGAACCAATTCGGCACTGACCGGCAGTGTGACCTCTGCGGCCACAGATGGTGCACGAGCTTAAACCCCCTCCGGTCTCCCTGTGCACCGCCCCTCCCAGCTCCATGGGTATCGGAGAGGGGGTGCGGGGGAATGGAACCAACAGACCCCGATCTGAACATCCGCGGGCAGCCAGCAGGTTATCCAGCCGGATGGACAGGTCCGCTGATCGAACGTGAGGGCGGTGTCTCTGCAGTCCAACTCCCGACGGACGTCCACGCGCAGACTGCAGCGATAATGGTCAGTCAGGGCCCTGTCGTTCCATCCCGTGGCGGCAGCCAGGGTCCGAAACTCAAGGGCGAACTCCTTGGCGCTCCTAGTCTCCTGCCTCAGATGGAAGAGGCTTTCACTCACCACTCTAACCTCGGCGGGTGGTCGAAGACTGGGTGAACTCCTCAAACTGGTCCAACGCCGCATCTCCCTCTCTCCACACGGCGTTGGCCCACTCCAGGGCTTTCCCGGTGAGGCACGAGACGAGGGCGGACACACTCTCACGGCCCGAAGGAGCCGGGTGAACGGTTGCCAGGTATAAGTCCAGCTGCAACAGGAACCCCTGGCAGTTCGCAGCCGTCCCATTGTATTCCTGGGGAAGAGAGAGACGAATCCCACTGGGACCAGGAGAAGGAGGGGCGCGTAGTGGAGACCCCGGTTGTGCTGGTGGAGGAGTTCGGAGAACTCCCTGTCTCTCCCAGCGGTCCATTGTCTGGACAACGCGGTCCATGGCGGTGCCAAGATGGTGTAGCATTGCTGCGTGCTCCCAGACGCGCTTCTCCACCCCTATACCTGGGGTACCTGCTCCTGCTGACTCCATAAGTTTGGTCCGGAATTCTATAAGGGGTGCGTACTGGCGGCAGAAATGTCCGGTGCAGGAGAGCAAAAACTGATATACAACGGCGCAGTTTAATCAATAAAACCACCGTTAACAGTACAATAAATCAATGGGTAAAACCCGTCACACACCAGCATAACGTGCACAAGCACTACAATAAACAGTTCCGGACAAGGACATGGGGGGAACAGAGGGTTAAATACACAACATGTAATGATGGAATTAAAACCAGGTGTGTGTGAAGACGAGACAAAACAAATGGAAAATGAAAGGTGGATCGGCGATGGCTAGAAGGCCGGTGACGTCGACTGCCGAGTCGTGACATCAATAAATGAATGCTAGAACACTGGTTGCCTGGATTAGCTATTTGTAACTAGCCTCTTAACAATTGCATAATGGTGCAAGATAGACACATGTTCATTATAGTCATACTAAGTGGTGATGCAAGACTCGCTACCTTGACTAGATAGATCATCCAGAGACGCACAGTGCCTGTTGCATTTATTCACATAATAATGGAGTCAGATTGATGAATATAGTTTATTATTCAACATAATCTCATTCCTCGACATAATGGTGACCTCTCATTCTCAGTCGATGGGGATTTCCACCAAACTACAAATAGCACTCAACTCTGTCATCATGAAGTGCTTTGAGAGGCTAGTTAAGGATCATATCACCTCCACCTTACCCGACACCCTAGACCCCATTGCAATTCACATAACGCACCAATAGATACACAGATGGTGTAATCGCCATCGCACTGCACACTGCTCTATCCCATCTGGACAAGAGGAAAACCTATGTAATAATTCTGTTCATTGACTACAGCTCAGCCTTCAAAACCATGGTACACTCCAAGCTCATCCTTAAGCTCGGAGCCCTAGTCTGAACTCTGCCCTGTGCAACTGGGTCCTGGATGGGGCGTCCCCAGGTGGTGAAGGTAGGCAACAACAACACCACTACGCTGAGTCGTAACACAGGGGCCCCACAAGGGTGCATGCTCAGCCCCCTCCTGTACTCCCTGTTTACCCATGACTGCATGGCCACACACGCCTCCAACTCAATCATCAAATTTGCAGACGACACAACAGTGGTTGGACAGATTAACGACGACAAGACATCTTACAGGGAGGAGGTAAGGGGCCTGGCGGAGTGTTGCCACAGTCGAGAAGGTGAAAAGCTTCAAGTTCCTCTTGAAAGGAGGAAATAAAAGCTGTCATCAAGGCAAAGGGTGGCTACTTTGAAGAATCTCAAATATAAAATATAACACTTTTTTGGTTACTACATGATTGCATATGTGTTATTTCATAGTTTTGATGTCTCCACGATTATTGTACAATGTAGAAAATAGTAAAAAATAAAGAAAAACCCTGGAATTAGTAGGTGTGTTCAAACTTTTGACAGGTACTGTATATATATATATATTTATACTCCGGACTCCGACATTTCTCGCGCTAATATTTCTATATTTCTTAATTTCATTATTTTACTTTTTAGATTTGTGTGTATTGTTGTGTATTGTTAGATATTACTGCACTGTTAGATCTAGGAACACAAGCATGTCGCTACACCACCAATAACATCTGCTAAGTATGTGTGTGTAACCAATAAAATGTGATCTGATTTCATACCATGTGGCATTAAAAGCTATCTTCCTGTTACCTGGTCCTTTCTGTGTTCTGGGGAACAGTTTCATCTTAGGCTGTACTGAACCCACCGCTCTTGATTGGGAAATATCTAAATGTATAAATATAATATCAAGATTCTTCTCATTTCAAGATCAAAGTTATTTATTGTGAAATGTTCTGACTGGTAGATTACATTTGACAACATACCTTGAGGTTCAACAGGAAACTCAAGGTTTGCAAATGTGGATCCGGATGGGACTGAGATGCTCAATTTCAGTGGACCACTGATGTTAAGCCTGTTGAAAGTGATCGTCTTCTCCTTCAGCGATTTGGTGGGAGTTCTCATTCCTGGGAATATCTAAAACATGAATCAATTACCATGGTTAATATGCTTATCTGGTATTGAGGGAAATGTATCTACTATGACTGTGTGGTTGTCTCACCTAGCTATTTTAAGATTAATGCAAAAACTGTAAGTCGCTCTGGTTAAGAGCGTCTGCTAAATTACTAAAATGTAAAAGTAAGTGGATAAAGAGGACATCACATGAAAGGTGTAACAGACTGCTGCTCTGACATGCACGTGTTGCTGCAGGTCGAAGGCTGGTCTGGTCCCGACTAGTCTCAGGTTGGCTCCTCTGACTCACACTGGTAGGTCTAAGGCTGGTCCTCACTGGTCTCTGCTTGGCTCCTCTGACCTGCACTGGCAGGTTCAAGGCTGGTCTGGCTCTGACTGGTCTGGGGTTTGGCTCCTCTGACCCGTAATGGCAGGTCCAAGGCTGCTGGTCTGGTCCTGAATGGTCTCTTGGCTCTGACCTGCACTGTCTATCTGACAGGGTTTCTTCTTTAATTAAAAGAAGCTTTGGAAATCCGGTCTTCTTTTCATGTTTAATTTTTTTCCCTAAAGTCTCCCTAAATATAAATAATGAAGTTTAAAAAATATACTACAAAATATAACTGCCTCTCTCTCTCTCTCTCTCTCTCTTGCTTCTCCTTCATTTTGGAAGAAATTAATATGTTCAAAACTGTTCAACTATTGTCTTTCTCTCTCTTTGAGTCAACTACTCAGAACATTTTATGCACTGCAGTGCTAGCAAGCTGTAGATTATGCTTTCAGTAGAAGATTCATTCTCTCATCCTTTGATAGGGTGGACAACATGTCAATTCATGCTGCAAGAGCTCTGATAGGTTGAAGGACATCCTCTGGAAGTTGTCATAATTACTGTGTAAGTCTATGGAAAGGTGTGAGAACCATGAGCCTCCTAGAATTTGTATTGAAGTCAATGTACCCAGAGGAGGACAGAAGCTAGCTGTCCTCTGGCTACACCATGGTGTTACCCCGACAGAGTGCTGCTGAGGATCCTGTAGACCTTCATTGCAAAACAGTGTGTTTTTATCTATTATTGGGTGAGGTGAATATATTTAGTATAGTTTTATCTAAAAAGGATAACTTTTTAAAATGTTTCATTATTTTATTTTTATGAAATTCACTGAGGAGGATGGTCCTCCACTTCCTCCTCTGAGGAGCCCCCGCTGATACCCATAGATTCTTGCAGAGAATAGTTATAGATGGATTATGGGCTTATTGCAACATTCTTACCCCATCACAACCCAAAATACGAGTTTGTTCTATTCCAATACAAATATAAACAAACCATTTATAACTTCAAATTGAAAGAAGGGAAAACACTAGTTAGTCTGCCGAAGTTAGATAGCTAACTCATTAGCTAGCCCCACAGGATCATATAGCTGGAGATCGCACAATACCTTATGCCCAGTCCACTTTTTAAAAAACATAATTGAGTATAGCTTTTTTTAGGTGCGGGAGCGCAAAAACAAATGTAAATGATGTCATCATTTCTCATTCAAAGTTTGTACCGACAGATGTAGCCCTTTGAATATCATTATAGAATATGCAAAAAAATGCATCCTCCAATTGCAATGTCTGCTTATGCCCAAACATATTGTCTCCAATTTAAGTATTCTTGAATTACTGTATCCTGAGCGAATTAGAGCAGATGGTGTTAAAACTATTTTAGCCTTTCTTGTATTTTGTTTCAATGACTGTATATATCCTGCCTGGTGGCACGCGCTGTGGAGTTTTGGACGCATTAGATTTATTTGATTGATTATTCAGCATCAGCTAACCTTCCTAAAATCTCACTAGAAATTAGGTGTTTTCGGTCTAACACCAATGTTATATAGGCCTGTCACACCCTGATCTGTTTCACCTGTCTTTGTGCTTGTGTCCACCCCCCTCCAGATGTCGCCCATCTTCCCATTATACCCTGTGTATTTATACCTGTGTTCTCTGTTTGTCTGTTGCCAGTTTGTCTTGTCAGGTCTTACCAGCGTGCTTTCCACTCTTCCTTTTTCTCAAGTTCTATTTCCTAGTTTTCCCGGGTCTGACTATTCTGCCTGCCCTGACCCCGAGCCGGCCTGCCGTCCTGTACCTGCCTGACTCTGACCTAATTACAAACCGCTGCCTGCCCTGACCCCGAGCCTGCCTGCCGTCCTGTACCTGCCTGACTCTGACCTGATCAGAAACCCCTGCCTGTCCTCGACCTGCCCTTTGCCTGCCCCGTGTTTTCAATAAATAATCTGAGAAGCGTACTATCCACCTCCTGTGTCTGCATCTGGGTCATATCCTGGCGAAAATGCTATGCTATTATTTTTGGTTCAGTTATATCAAATACTACTTCATCATCATGTGATGGCGCCGGAGGAGATGGCCGCCGTTTTACCAATTGTGCTATTATGTTTTTTTCGCGATATTTTTAAATTATTTTGTACATAATGTTTCTGCAAACGTATCTTACGGAAGAAAATAGCTTCTGGATATCAGGACAGCGATCACTCACCTCGGATTAGACAAAGATTTCTTCAACAACAACAAGCAGGACTCACACGATATTCTCCAAACACCCCACAGGGCAGACATCCCAATTATTTGCAAAAGGAAGCGACGCAGAGGACGAAGAGCCGGATGCCTCGTCCGGACCCGCAGAAGGCAACTAGGAAAGCTGCCGTTACTGTCAATAATACTCGCCAACGTGCAATCATTGGACAATAAACTAGACGAGGTACGATCACGAATATCCTACCAACGGGACATCAAAACTGTAATATCCTATGCTTCACGGAATCGTGGCTGAATGACGACATGGATATTCAGCTAGCGGGATACACGCTGCACCGGCAGGATAGAACAGCACACTCCGGTAAGAAGAGGGTGGGCGGTCTGTGCATATTTGTAAACAACAGCTGCTGCACAAAATCTAAGGAAGTCTCTAGATTTTGCTCGCCTGAAGTAGAGTATATTGTGATAAATTGCAGGCCACACTACTTGCCTAGGGAGTATACTTTTCGTGGCTGTTTATTTACCACCACAGACAGATGCTGACACTAAGACCGCACTCAGTCAGCTGTATAAGGAAATAAGAAAACAGGAAACCACTCACCCAGAGGCAGCGCTCCTAGTGGCCGGAGACTTTAATGCAGGGAAACTTAAATCAGTTCTACCAAATCTCTATCAACATGTTAAATGTGCAACTAGAGGGGAAAAAATTCTAGATCACCTGTACTCTACACACAGATATGCGTACAAAGCTCTCCCTCGCCCTCCATTTGGTAAATCCGACCACAACTCTATCCTCCTGATTCCTGCTTACAAGCAAAAATGAAAGCAGGAAGCACCAGTGACTCGGTCTATAAATAAATAGTCAGATGAAGCAGATGCTAAACTACAGGACTGCTTTGCTATCACAGACTGGAACATGTTCTGGTATTCTTCCGATCACATCAGTCACTGGCTTTATCAATAAGTGCATTGAGGACGTCGTCCCCACAGTGACTGTACGTACATACCCCAACCAGAAGCCATGGATTACAGGCAACATTCGCACTGAGCTAAAGGGTAGAGCTGCCGCTTTCAAGGTGCGGGACTCTAACCCGGAAGCTTACAAGAAATGCCGCTATGCCCTGCGACGAACCATCAAACAGGCAAAGCGTCAATACAGGGCTAAGATTGAATCATACTACACCGGCTCCGATGCTCGTCGGATGTGGCAGGGCTTGCAAACTATTACAGACTACAAAGGGAAGCACAGCCGCGAGCTGCCCAGTGACACGAGCCTACCAGACAAGCTAAATCACTTCTATGCTCGCTTCGAGGCAAGCAACACTGAGAAATGCATGAGAGCATCAGCTGTTCCGGACGACTGTGTGATCACGCTCTCCGTAGCCGACGTGAGTAAGACCTTTAAACAGGTCAACATTCACAAGGCTGCGGGGCCAGACGGATTACCAGGACGTGTGCTCCCGGCATGTGCTGACCAACTGGCAGGTGTCTTCACTGACATTTTCAACATGTCCCTGATTTAGTCTGTAATACCAACATGCTTCAAGCAGACCACCATAGTCCCTGTGCCCAAGAACACAAAGGCAACCTGCCTAAATGACTACAGACCCGTAGCACTCACGTCCGTAGCCATGAAGTGCTTTGAAAGGCTGGTAATGGCTCACATCAACACCATTATCCCAGAAACCCTAGACCCACTCCAATTTGCATACCGCCCAAACAGATCCACAGATGATGCAATCTCTATTGCACTCCACACTGCCCTTTCCCACCTGGACAAAAGGAACACCTATGTGAGAATGATGTTCATTGACTACAGCTCAGCGTTCAACACCATAGTACACTCAAAGCTCATCACCAAGCTATGGAACCTGGGACTAAACACCTCCCTCTGCAACTGGATCCTGGACTTCCTGACAGGCCGCCCCCAGGTGGTGAGGGTAGGTAGCAACACATCTTCCACGCTGATCCTCTACACTGGAGCTCCCCAGGGGTGCGTGCTCAGTCCCCTCCTGTACTCCCTGTTCACCCACGACTGCATGGCCAGGCACGACTCCAACACCATCATTAAGTTTGCTGACGACACAACAGTGGTAGGCCTGATCACCGACAACAATGAGACAGCCTATAGGGAGGAGGTCAGAGACCTGGCCGGGTGGTGCCAGAATAACAACCTATCCCTCAACGTAACCAAGACTAAGGAGATGATTGTGGACAACAGGAAAAGGAGCACCGAGCACGTCCCCATTCTCATCGACGGGGCTGTAGTGGAGCAGGTTGAGAGCTTCAAATTCCTTGATGTCCACATCAACAACAAACTAGATTGGTCCAAACACACCAAGACAGTCGTTAAGAGGGCACGACAAAGACTATTCCCCCTCAAAAAACTAAAAAGATTTGGCATGGGTCCTGAGATCCTCAAAAGGTTCTACAGCTGCAACATCGAGAGCATCCTGACCGGTTGCATCACTGCCTGGTACGGCAATTGCTCGGCCTCCATCCAGGACCTCTACACCAGGCGGTGTCAGAGGAAGGCCCTAAAAATTGTCTAAGACCCCAACCACCCCAGTCATAGACTGTTCTCTCTAATTTCGCATGGCAAGCGGTACCGGAGTGCCAAGTCTAGGACAAAAAGGCTTCTAAACAGCTTCTACCCCCAAGCCATAAGACTCCTGAACGTCTAGTCAAATGGTTACCCAGACTATTTGCAGTGCCCCCCCCCCCCCTCACCCCCTCTTTATACCACTGCTACTCTCTGTTGTTATGTATGCATTGTCACTTTAATAACTATACCTACCCTCATGTACATACTACCTCAAATAACCGGTGCCCCTGCACATTGACTCTGTATCGGTACCCCTCTGTATATGGTCTCGGTATTGTTATTTCACTGCTGTTCTTTAATTACTTATTACTTTTATCTCTTATTCGTATCTGTATTTTTTTTTACTGCATTGTTGGTTAGGGGCTCGTAAGTAAGCATTTTGTTGTAAGCTCTACACCTGTTGTATTCGGCACATGTGACTAATACAATTTGATTTTATTTGATCCTGCGAGACATTGATTCAGCATCAGAATAATTAATTTTACAGAAATATTTTTACCAGCTCTGTGTATTCTCAAATTTAAAAAAGTGAGGGACCGCCGCTCGTTTTAGCCTGCCAGGAGTGCCGGGTCAACGCTCCAATCCAAAAACCTTCCAGCCAAGGGAAACCCAGAGCAGACTTTCCTTTTCAATCTGAGCCAGATTGACAGCATTCTGACCCAATGAGAACGGGGGGACTATCCTATTTACAAACAAAAAAAATGAATTGCTAATTAGCAACATAGAAGACCTCAGCAAGACTACAAATTCCTGCACGAAGCTCCTGCACGTCACCTCTAGCCGACACTGTCAGCTACCGTTCACCAGCGTGATCAGAGACCTGTGCTCAATCCATGATGAATACATGTGCTGTATTGAAATGAGTTGAATAAAGTGTTGATCTTCTCTTTCTCTGTCTTAGCTAGCCACTGACTACACTTTAGCTAGCTAGTTGGCAGAGCAGTAGATCAAAAATATTTTTGTATTACTTAGCCTTGGTAATTGTTTGTACAGTATGATGATTTTGGTGTCTATTTCAGAGTTTATGGCATTTTTCAAGGATGAGCATACGAGCATTACATGGGGAGAAGTCTGGCATTTGGAGAAGTACATCTATAGTGAGGGGCGACTTACCAGTTTGGTCAGGGCCAGCATGAGGGATAAAGTTTATCCGGTGTCGGTGAGTGTAGCTATTAAGGTACGTTTAAGCATCTCTTGACATTCAGAATTGACTTTGTTTAGACATCCAGCCTGTATTTGTAACGCTTCGTCGGGAGAAGGAGAAGAGGACCAAGGTGCAGCGTGGTAAGCATTCATAATACGTTAGTTTAATAAATATGAACACTCTAACAAAACAACAACACGACGACAAACGAACAGTTCTGAAAGGTGACGAAAAACACTAAACAGAAAATAATCACCCACAACTCAAAGTGGGAAAACAGGCTACCTAAATATGGTTCTCAATCAGAGGCAGCTGTCTATCGTTGTCTCTGATTGAGAACCATATTTAGGTAGCCTGTTTTCCCACACACGGCCAAACACAAAGAAATAGACAACATAGAACACCAGACATAGAATGCCCACCCAAACTCACGCCCTGACCAACCAAAATAGAGACATAAAAAGGATCTCTACGGTCAGGGCGTGACAGTATTCTACTTTCATGACCAGAGACAAATCTTCAAAGGCACAGTATTTATTTATTTGGAATAGTACATGTATTCACACAGTCTTGATTTATAGGATCCTTCCCACTATATGATTGATATGTCAAGTGATAAACTCCCAAGTTATCAATTAAAAGTTTATGGTAAAAATGCACTTGTGAAAATTACAGTGTATTAAATATTCTACAGCTGTAATGTCATCAATCAAATCAAATGTTGTTTTATTTATTTATTTAGCACATTTCAACAAATGCATTTCAAGGTGTTTAAAGTCATGCAATGAAAAACATATGGCACTTAACATACTTTTTGTCAGGTCTCTATAGGTGACCAGGGTATGCCCTCTACAGTACCTCATGTGAATGCCTCCATGAAGCCTATTTTGGTGCTTCACAATATAGGCCGTATAGATGTGTAATGCGAGTGGAGGAAACTCGCTGAGCCCAAGCAGGTCCAGTCAGTGGAGGACCTGTACCCAGCCGAAGACTACAACCTTCTGTCCCGAGAGCCCACAGAGGAGGATCTTCAGTAGCTACGGAACAGTCTCCGGGGCAGGTTCAGTGGAATGGCATGTCTCCTTGAACCTGAGCCAGAACAACTGCTACCCTCGCTGTCATCCCTGTTTGTACCGGACATTGTTCAAAAACAAGGGCACCTGGGGCATGCAGGCATCAGATTGTATTTGTCACATGCGCCGAATACAACAGCTGTAGACCTTACCGTGAAATGCTTACTTACGAGCCCTTAACCAAACAATACAGATTTTTTTTTTTTAAGTAAGTAAGGAAAATGTGCTGAATAAAACTAAAGGAAAAATAATAACCCAATAAAATCGCCATAACGAGGCTATATATCCTAGTTGGCATGGCGCTGTCAGTGGAGCAGCAGGAGGCTATATAGCAGGCAACAGTTGGAGAGCGCACCAACTGCAACTGGCACACCAGAAGGAGAGGGAGGTTGACGGACAGCCATTATGGAGCAGTGGTTAGGGCCAAGCACGTTACACTGTCACTGCTAAACAGGGTCCTCAGATTGTCGGATTTGGTGTTGTCTTTAAAGTGGGGCACAGATAATGAAGGGAAGGGCATCAAGGCATTCAAAATGGCTACAGGGATGGATGTGCAGGAGCCAGGGCTTTGGGTCACGGGGTCTGAGAAGCGGAAGGGCGGAGGTGTATGCTTCATGATTAACGACTCATGGTGTAATCATAGCAACATACAGGAACTCAAGTCCTTCTGCTCACCCGACCTATAATTCCTTACAATCAAATGCCGGCCATATTACCTCCCAAGAGAATTCTCATCAGTTATCGTCACAGCGGTGTACATTCCCCCTCAAGCAGACACCAAGATGGCCCTCAAGGAACTTTACTGGACTCTATGTAAACTGGAAACTATATATCCTGAGGCTGCATTTATTGAAGCTGGGCATTTTAACCTGTTGGGGATGAGGGCGCTGTTGTGGCTATTTATGCTAATCGTGTAATTTTTTGAAACGGCTTCCCACAAAGTTCTTGATCGTACAATATGCATATTATTATTATTATTGGATAGAAAACAGTCTATAGTTTCTATAGGAGTTGAAATTTTGTCTCTAAGTGGAACAGAGCCCATTCTACAGCAATTTCCCTGACATGGAGTCAGATTCCAGAAATTTTGGCCACTGGTCTGGAGTCAGTTAAAAGGCCACTGTTATTGCTATGACTATACGGACACTGCTTACGTCTTCCCCTGGATGTCTTTACGTGATGACGATTTGAATCGTGTCGATTGCGCGTTCACAGGCACTATAAATTAAAAAACCCTGAGGCTAATCAGTCTTTCCTTGCTGCGTAACGCGCGTGCTGGACACCGACCCGCTCCTGTTCCAAGCGTTAGTTTAGCCTGTTATATTTCTCCGGTCATCTTTTCACTCGTTATAGGAGTTAAAAACATCATAAGGTAGTTAATTTAAAGCGTTTTATAGCAATTTATATCCGTTTAGTGCGATTTTGGGACATTTATTTTTGCAACGATGTGAAAAGTTGGGCACGCTTTTCAGTTCATCCCGAACGCAGTTGACATTTCCACATGGCAAGAGGACAGCTTTCCACCAAAAGACGATTTCTCCCAAGAAAGGATCCTTTGCCCAAGATACTGATGGAAGAACAGCTCAAGGTAGGACATTTTTATTATGATAAATCGTGTTTCTGTCGAAACATTTTAGTGGCTTCGGACGCCATGTTTTTTGACGTAGCATCGCTTGGCGCAAGCTGTATTGAAAAGTAAGGATAATTTAAAAAATGTAATTCCGCGATTGTATTAAGAATTAAATTGTCTATCAATCCCTGTCCACCCTATATTTTTTAGTCACGTTTATGAGTATTTATGTATAAGAGTAGATCACTGTCTAAGTGGCGCACAGACTTTTTCTGACCAGCTGAGCTACATTCCACATTGTCTAACCATGATTTTGGTGGCTAAATATAAACATTTTCGATCAAACTCTATATGGATTGTGTAATATGATGTTACAGGAGTGTCATCTGAAGAATTCTGAGAAGGTTAGTGAAAAAATTAATATATTTTGGCGATGTTTACTTTTATCGCTCACTTTGGCTAGAATCAATGCTGGGCTGCTATGTGCTATGTGCTATGCTAATATAACGATTTATTGTGTTTTCGCTGTAAGACACTTAGAAAATCTGAAATATTGTCTGTATTCACAGGATCTGTGTCTTTCGATTCGTGTATGCTGTGTATTTTTACGAAATGTTTGATGATTAGTAAGTAGGTAAACACGTTGCTCTAAGTAGTTTGTCTATTCCATTTGTGACGGTGGGTGCAATTGTAACCGATGCCATCTACCTGAAATATGCACTTTTTTCTAACAAAACCTATCCCATACCATAAATATGTTATCAGACTGTCATCTGATTAGTTTTTTTCTTGGTTAGGGGCTATAAATATCTTAGTTTAGCCGAATTGGTGATAGCTACTGGTGTTGGTGGACAAATAAAAGATGGTGGATTATGCTAATGTGTTTTTAGGTGCTAATGTGTACATCTTTACATATTGTGTCTTCCCTGTAAAACATTTAAAAAATCGGACATGTTGACTGGATTCACAAGATCTGCGTCTTTCATTAGCTGTATTGGACTTTAATGTGTGAAAGTTAAATATTTAAAAAAAATATTTTTTTTGAATTTCGCGGCACTGGTTTTTCAGTGGGGGTGGGGGGGGAGTGCCGCTAGCGCCACTCTCATCCTAGACAGGTTAACAAAGCAAATTTGAGAACAAGGCTACCTAAATTCTATCAGCATATTGATTGCACTACACGCGGGGGTAATACACTTCATCACTGCTACTCTAACTTCCACGATGCATACAAGGGCCCTCCCCGCCCTCCCTTCGGCAAATCTGACCATGACGCCATCTTGCTCCTACAGTCTTCTAGGCAGACACTCAAACAGGATGTACAAGTAACTAGAACCATTCAACGCTGGTCTGACCAATCGGAATCCACGCTTCAAGATTGTTTTGATCACGTGGACTGGGATATGTTCCGGCCAGCCTCAGAGAACAACATTGATCTATTGATCTATTGATCTATTGATCGGTGAGTGAGTTTATAAGGAAGTGCATTTCAGATGTTGTACACACTGTGACTATTAACTTCTTATGGCTGGGGGCAGTATTGAGTAGCTTGGATGAATAAGGTGCCCATAGTAAACTGCCTGCTACTCAGTCCCAGAAGCTAAGATATGCATATTATTAGTAGATTTGGATAGAAAAGACTCTGAAGTTTCTACAACTGTTTGAATGATGTCTGTGAGTATAACAGAACTCATATGGCAGACAAAAACCTGAGAAGAAATCCAACCAGGAAGTGGGAAATCTGAGGCTTGTAGGTTTGCCTATCCAATACACAGTGTCTTTGGGGTCATACTTCCTAAGGCTTCCACCAGATGTCAACAGTCTTTAGAACCATGTTTGATGCTTCTACTGTGAAGAATGAGGGAAGGAGAGCTCTTTGAGTCAGGTGTCTGGCATGAGCTGACCACGCGCTCTCCCGTGAGAGCGACCTGCGTTCCATCGCATTTCTGAAGACAAAGGAATTCTCCGGTTGAAACATTATTGAAGATTTATGTTAAAAACATCTTAAAGATTGATACTATACATCGTTTGACATGTTTCTACGGACTGTAATGGAATTTTTGACTTTGTCTGTACCTAGTGCCTGCACATTTGGATTACTGTACTAAACGCGCAAACAAAAAGGAGGTATTTGGACATAAATTATGGACGTTATCGAACAAAACAAACATTTATTGTGGAACTGGGATTCCTGGGAATGCATTCTGATGAAGATCATCAAAGGTAAGTGAATATTTATAATACTATTTCTGACTTCTGTTGACTCCACAACATGGCGGAAATCTGTATGGCTTGTTTGGGCTCTGAGCGCTGTACTCAGATTATAGCATGGTATACTTTTTCCGTAAAGTTTTTTAAAAATCTGACACAGCGGTTGCATTAAGGAGAAGTTTATCTAAAGTTCCATGTATAACACTTTATCTTTTATCCATGTTTATTATGAGTATTTCTGTAAATTGATGTGGCTCTCTGCAAAATCACCGGATGTTTTGGAGGCAAAACATTACTGAACATAACGCACCAATGTAAACTAAGATTTTTGGATATAAATATGAACTTTATCGAACAAAACATACATGTATTGTGTAACATGAAGTCCTATGAGTGTCATCTGATGAAGATCATCAAAGGTTAGTGATTCATTTTATCTCTGCTTTTTGTGACTCCTCTCTTTGGCTGGAAAAATGGCTGTGTTTTTCTGTGACTAGGTACTGACCTAACATAATCGTTTGGTGTGCTTTCGTTGTAAAGCCTTTTTGAAATCGGTCACTGTGGCTGGATTTACAACAAGTTTATCTTTAAAATGGTGTAAAATACTTGTATGTTTGAGGAATTTTAATTATGAGATTTCTGTTGTTTGAATTTGGCGCCCTGCACTTTCACTGGCTGTTGTCAAGTCAATCCCGTTAACGGGATCTCAGCCATAAGAAGTTTTAAAACCTACCCTAACCAAAAAACATGGATGGATGGCGGCATTCCCTCAAAACTGAAAGCGCGAACAATTGCATTAACTTCTTATGGCTGCAGGGGCAGTATTGAGTAGCTTGGATGAAAGGTGCCCAGAGGTGCCCATAGTACACTGCCTGCTCCTCAGTCCCAGTTGCTAATATATGCATATTATTATTACTATTGGATAGAAAACACTCTGAAGTTTCTAAAACTGTTTGAATGATGTCTGTGAGTATAACATAACTCATATGGCAGGCAAAAACTTGAGAAGAAATCCAAACAGGAAGTGGGAAATCTGAGGTTGGTCGATTTTCAACCCAGCCCCTATTGAATACACAGTGGGATATGGATCTGTTTGCACTTCCTACGGCTTCCACTAGATGTCAACAGTCTGTAGAACCTTGTCTGATGCCTCTACTGTGAAGTGGGGCCAAAGGAGACAGGAATTAGTCAGGTCTACCATGACCTGACCATGCTCTGACCATGCGCGTTCACATGAGAGGGAGCTCTGTTCCATCTCACATCTGAAGTCAATGCTATTCTCCGGTTGGAACGTTATTGAAGATTTATGTTAAAAACATTCGTCATACATCGTTTGACATGTTGCTACTGACTGTTACTGAACTTTTTGACATTTCGTCTGCTTTTGGTAAACACGCTTCCTGACTTTGGATTTGTTTACCAAACATGCTAACAAGAATAGCTATTTTGACATAAATGATGGACATTACCGGACAAAACAAACATTTCTTGTGGAAGTGGGAGTCCTGGGAGTGCATTCCGACGAAGATCAGCAAAGGTAAGTGAAGATTTATAATACTATTTATGAGTTTTGTTGACTGCACAATTTGGCGGGTAACTGTACGGCTTCCTTTTGTGGCTGAATGCTGTTCTCAGATTATTAAATATTGTGCTTTTGCCGTAAAGCTTTTTGAAATCTGACACAGCGGTTGCATTAAGAACACGTGTATCTTTAATTCTATGTAAAACATGTATCTTTCATCAAAGTTTATGATGAGTATTTATGTTATTTGACGTGGCTCTCTGCAATTTCTCCGTATATTTTGGAGGCATTTCTGAACATGGCGCCAATGTAAACTGAGGTTTTTGGATATAAATATGAACTTTATCGAACAAAACATATATGTATTGTGTAACATGAAGTCCTATGAGTGTCATCTGATGAAGATCATCAAAGGTTAGTGATTCATTTTATCTCTATTTCTGCTTTTTGTGACTCCTGTCTTTGGCTGGAAAAATGCCTGTGTTTTTCTGTGATTTTGCGGTGACCTAACATAATCGTTTGTGGTGCTTTCGCTGTAAAGCCTATTTGAAATCGGACATTTTGGTGGGATTAACAACAATATTACCTTTAAAATGGTATAAGATACATGTATGTTTGAGGAATTTTAATTATGAGATTTCTGTTGTTTGAATTTGGCGCCCTGCACTTTCACTGGCTGTTGTCACATCGATCCCGTTAATGGGATTGCAGCCATAAGAAGTTTTAAACCATGGTTTTAAACCATGTCTGGGAATATGGCTGAATATAAACAGTGTAGTAATTCCCTCTACATGGCAATCAAACAAGCGAAATGCCGGTACAGGGACAAAGTGGAGTCGCAATTAAATTGCTCAGACACAAGACGTATGTGGCGGAGTCTACAGGAAATCACGGACTACAAAAAGAAAACCAGCCACATCACGGACACCGACGTCACGCTTCCAGACAAACTAAACATCTTCTTTGCCTCTTTGAGGATACTACAGTGCCACCGTCGCGGCCCACTATCAAGGACTGCGCCCCCACCCTCTCCTTCTCCGTGGCCGACGTGAGTAAAACATTTAAACGTGTTAACCGTCGCAAAGATGCTGGCCCAGCACTAACCACATCCTCAGAGCATGTGCAGACCAGCTGGCTGGTGTGTTTACGGACATATTCAATCGCTCCCTATCCCAGTCTGCTGTCCCCACATGCTTCAAGATGGCCACCATTGTTCCTGTACCCAAGAAGGCAAAGATAACAACTAAATGACCACCGGCCCGTAGCACTCACTTCTGTCATCATGAAGTGCTTTGAGAGACTAGTCAAGGATCATATCACCTCCACCTTATCGGCCACCCTAGACCCACTTCAGTTTGCATACCGCCCCAACAGGTCTACAGACGATGCAATCAACATCATACTGCACACTGCCCTATCCCATCTGGACAAGAGGAAAACCTATGTAAGAATGCTGTTCATTGACTACAGCTCAGCATTCAACACAATAGTACCCTCCAAGCTCATCATCAAGCTGGAGGCCCTGGGTCTCAACCCCGCCCTGTGCAATTGGGTCCTGGACTTTCTGACGGGCCGCCCCCCAGGTGGTGAAGGTAGAAAACAAAATTTCCACTTAGCTGACCCTCAACACTGGGGCCCCACAAGGGTGCGTGCTCAGCCCCCTCCTGTAATCCCTGTTCACCCATGACTGCGTGGCCATGCATGCCTCCAAGTCAATCATCAAGTTTGCAGACGACACAACAGTAGTGGGCTTGATTATCAACAACGATGAGAGCCTACAGGGAGAAGGTGAGGGCACTCGGAGTGTGTTATCAGGAAAACAACCTCTCACTCCACGTCAACAAAACAAAGGAGATGATCGTGGACTTCAGGAAAGAGCAGAGGGAGCACCCCCCTTTCCACATCGACAGTACAGCAGTGCAGAAGGTAGATAATGTTAAGTTCCTTGGCATACACATCAAACAAACTGAAATGGTCCACCCACACAGACAGTGTGGTGAAGCCGCAAGGCTCTCCAGAGGGTGGCGCAGTCTGCAAAACGCATCATCGGGGGCAAACTACCTGCCCTCCAGGACACCTACAGCACCCGATGTCACAGGAAGGCCAAAAAGATAATCAAGGACATCAACCACTCGAGCCACTGCCTGTTCACACTGCTACCATCCAGAAGGCAAGGTCAGTACAGGTGCATCAAAGCTGGGACCGAGAGACTGGAAAACAGCTTCTATCTCAAGGCCATCAGACTGCTAAACAGCAATCACTAACTCAGAGGCTGCTGCCTACATTGAGACCCACTTACTGGCCAGTTTAATAAATGGATCATGAGTCACTTTAAACAATGCCACTTTAAATGATGACACTTTAATAATGTTGACATATCATACATTACTCATTTTATATAGACTGCTCAAAAAAATTAAGGGAACACTAAAATAACACATCCTAGATCTGAATGAATGAAATAATCTTATTAAATACTTTTTTTTTTCTTTACATAGTTGAATGTGCTGACAACAAAATCACACAAAAATTATCAATGGAAATCAAATTTATCAACCCATGGAGGTCTGGATTTGGAGTCACACTCAAAATGAAAGTGGAAAACCACACTACAGGCTGATCCAACTTTGATGTAATGTCCTTAACACAAGTCAAAATGAGGCTCAGTAGTGTGTGTGGCCTCCACGTGCCTGTATGACCTCCCTACAACGCCTGGGCATGCTCCTGATGAGGTGGCGGATGGTCTCCTGAGGGATCTCCTCCCAGACCTGGACTAAAGCATCCGCCAACTCCTGGACAGTCTGTGGTGCAACGTGGCGTTGGTGGATGGAGCGAGACATGATGTCCCAGATGTGCTCAATTGGATTCAGGTCTGGGGAACGGGCGGGCCAGTCCATAGCATCAATGCCTTTCTCTTGCAGGAACTGCTGACACACTCCAGCCACATGAGGTCTAGCATTGTCTTTCATTAGGAGGAACCCAGGGCCAACCGCACCAGCATATGGTCTCACAAGAGGTCTGAGGATCACATCTCGGTACCTAATGGCAGTCAGGCTACCTCTGGCGAGCACATGGAGGGCTGTGCGGCCCCCCAAAGAAATGCCACCCCACACCATGACTGACCCACTGCCAAACCGGTCATGCTGGAGGATGTTGCAGGCAGCAGAACGTTCTCCACGGCGTCTCCAGACTCTGTCACGTCTGTCACATGTGCTCAGTGTGAACCTGCTTTCATCTGTGAAGAGCACAGGGCGCCAGTGGCGAATTTGCCAATCTTGGTGTTCTCTGGCAAATGCCAAACGTCCTGCACGGTGTTGGGCTGTAAGCACAACCCCCACCTGTGGACGTCGGGCCCTCATACCACCCTCATGGAGTCTGTTTCTGACCGTTTGAGCAGACACATGCACATTTGTGGCCTGCTGGAGGTCATTTTGCAGGGCTCTGGCAGTGCTCCTCCTGCTCCTCCTTGCACAAAGGTGGAGGTAGCGGTCCTGCTGCTGGGTTGTTGCCCTCCTACGGCCTCCTCCACGTCTCCTGATGTACTGGCCTGTCTCCTGTTAGCGCCTCCATGCTCTGGACACTACGCTGACAGACACAGCAAACCTTCTTGCCACAGCTCGCATTGATGTGCCATCCTGGATGAGCTGCACTACCTGAGCCACTTGTGTGGGTTGTAGACTCCGTCTCATGCTACCACTAGAGTGAAAGCACCGCCAGCATTCAAAAGTGACCAAAACATCAGCCAGGAAGCATAGGAACTGAGAAGTGGCCTGTGGTCACCACCTGCAGAACCACTCCTTTATCGGGGGTGTCTTGCTAATTGCCTATAATTTCCACCTGTTGTCTATTCCATTTGCACAACAGCATGTGAAATTTATTGTCAATCAGTGTTGCTTCCTAAGTGGACAGTTTGATTTCACAGAAGTGTGATTGACTTGGAGTTACATTGTGTTGTTTAAGTGTTCCCTTTATTTTTTTGAGCAGTGTATATATATACTGTATTTTATACCATCTATTGCACCTTGCCTATGCCACTCGGCCTTCGCTCATCCATATATTTATATATACATATTCTCATTCACCTCTTCAGATTTTGTGTGCATTAGGTAGTTGTTGTGGAATTGTTAGATTACTTGTTAGATATTACTGCACTGTCGGAACTAGAAGCACAAGCATTTCGCTACACCCGCAATAACATCTGCTAACCATGTACATGTGACCAATAAAATTTGATTTGATTTGATTTGGGTGCCTCACCGGATGGTCTGGTGGGCACCACAGCAATGGTGGAGGTCAAGTGTCCCTATGGTGCAAAGGACCTTACCATTGAAGAGGCAGTAAAGTCAAAGGATTTATTTAAAGAAGGAGGGTCATACCACCTCCGTGAAGACCATCCTTACTGTCACCAGGTCCAAGGTCAGCTTCACATCACTGGAAGGGACACCTGCTTCTTCGTTGTGTGGACCACCAAAGCCTCCATCACCATCCCCATCCAGCGTGATGACCTCTGACAGACTTGTATTGCTCCTCCTGTCAGTACCTGTTCGCAGTAGCGAAGCCAATGGTCCAAAAATATTCCACATAGTTCATACACACACTAGGCTCACAGAAAAGGTTATATTACATACACGTTTTGCTCAAAGCAGCCAGCTAAAGTCATGTAGTTAACTCTATCATTTGAGTGAGAGAGAGTACATCACTTCCAGTAGATCTCCTTGCTGAGGGTGATGTTGATCATGCACTGCTTCTCGTGGGGTGAGCCTGATATTCCGCATGTCACGCCTCTTGTCCAAAACATGGGGAAAAGGGGACATGAAGTCAAAATGTCAATGCACCTATAAATTCGATGTTTTACACCATATTGTATCATATTTGATGAGTTACTGAACTGTCCATCCACAGGCTCGATGAGCTGTGGTCTCCACAACTGGGCGCTTGCGCTCGGTTCACACTGGCACAGGATGTCCATGCACCGGATGGCCTGAGGGATGCACCCCTGTTGGACTGTAAAACAAAGAGACATTTGGTCAGTGGTGGGTCTTCATCAATGCCGTTTCAACATCTTTATCTGGACAGAAAATGCATTGTTTATCATAACACATGGTGGATAAGCTACCTTTTCTGGTAAAAACACAGGGCCATTTCTCTTTCCCTACCAGAAAATGGCAGCTGCAGACCCGAGTGGACGCTCCTGCACTTCATCTCTAGCCAACTCTGTCAGCTACAGTTCACCAGCGTGATCGGAGAACTGTGCCCAATCCAGGATGAATCCATGTTCTGTATTGAAATGAACATCTTCTTCAATTTCTCTGTCTTAGCTAGCCACTATCTACACCTTTGCTGGCTAGTTAGCAGAGCAGTAAGATCAATAAAGGTGTGTGTATTACTTAGCCTAGGTAATTGTTTCTACAGTAAATTGACTTTGGTGTCTTTCCCACGTGGTGGATGAACTACCTTTTCTGGTAAACACATTTCTCTATCCCTACTGGAAAATGGCAGCCACAGACCCGACTGTTGTTACTGGGTTTCCAGTCAACCCATCTGCAAGACAAAAAATAAGTTATTTTTACTAGCTAGCTAAGTTGACTACTAAAATGTATTAAAATAACATAACCTACAGACTTGACTATAGTAAAGTTAAAATAGGCTGGTCTTTGGTCTATCTGCACATCTAAAGTCCTACTATGTGGATGAGACATTTCTGCCTGGGTGGAGAAATTATATGGAATGGTCAACTAGATGATCAGGACAGTCCAGGGTACTATTTGCCCGAAGACGTGAAGTATTGCGATGAGCTATACGACTGTACTTCTGATTCTAATTCTTAAGAGGAATGTTAAAACCCTCAGCATGAGGTCACTGAGGAGGACCAAAGGTGATAGGGGGATCGTCTGAAAGGAACTGACATGCAGGGATGGAAGATAAGGATTTTGGACACTGTCCAGCAGACCACAATTTCTACTAGTCTGGTAACATTCAGGTCCTAATTCTGTGACATGTAATGTTTGTAAAGGCAAAAATTCACTGCTGTGTCAGGCTAGTTCGGCACATTGTCTACTAGCCCAGTCTGAAAAGTACTAGCCTCAGAATAGCTAAATTTCCATTCCTGCTGACATGTGTAACTGAATTCACAAGTTATTAATTAGACATGGCCAAACAGATGCACTCATGGAACAAAACAGTTTGTTATTTGTATAGGAAAACATTGAGCCCACAAGTCCTTTGTGAGCTAGCTAGACAGCTAGTTAACATTAGCTCACCGTTTGTGTAGTCACACTTTTCCACGTGGTGACATGCTAGCTAATGTTAGCCCACCAAGGCAGGGATATTTAGCTAACCTTTAGCTAGCTAGTTATGTTAGCTCATCGTTCGTGGAGTCAGACTTTTCCCCAGACCTCACAGGTGGTGGCGTGCTAGCTAGTCCACCAGGGCAGGGATATTTAAAGTTAGTTAGTTAGCGCTATTCGCTAACGTTACGGTGCCTTGCAAAAGTATTCACCCCCTTGACATTTTTCCTATTTTGTTGCGTTACAACCTGTATTTGTATTTCATGTAATGAACATCCACAAAATAGTCCAAATTCGTGAAGTGAAATGAAAAAAATTACTTGTTTCAAAAAACAATTACTTGTTTTTTTATTAAATAGGAAAAGTGGTGTGTGCATATGTATTCACCCCCTTTGCTATGAAGCCCCTAAATAAGATCTGTTGCAACCAATTACCTTCAGAAGTCACATAATTAGTTAAATAAAGTCCACCTGTGTGCAATCTAAGTGTCACGTGATCTGTCACATGATCTCAGTATATACAGTGGGGAGAACAAGTATTTGATACACTGCCGATTTTGCAGGTTTTCCTACTTACAAAGCATGTAGAGGTCTGTAATTTTTATCATAGGTACACTTCAACTATGAGAGACGGAATCTAAAAAAAATCCTGAAAATCACATTGTATGATTTTTAAGTAATTAATTTGCATTTTATTGCATGACATAAGTATTTGATACATCAGAAAAGCAGAACTTAATATTTGGTACAGAAACCTTTGTTTGCAATTACAGAGATCATACGTTTCCTGTAGTTCTTGACTAGGTTTGCACACACTGCAGCAGGGATTTTGGCCCACTCCTCCCTACAGATCTTCTCCAGATCCTTCAGGTTTCGGGGCTGTCGCTGGGCAATACGGACTTTCAGCTCCCTCCAAAGATTTTCTATTGGGTTCAGGTCTGGAGACTGGCTAGGCCACTCCAGGACCTTGAGATGCTTCTTACGGAGCCACTCCTTAGTTGCCATGGCTGTGTGCTTCGTGTCGTTGTCATGCTGGAAGACCCAGCCACGACCCATCTTCAATGCTCTTACTGAGGGAAGGAGGTTGTTGGCCAAGATCTTGCGATACATGGCCCCATCCATCCTCCCCTCAATACGGTGCAGTCGTCCTGTCCCCTTTGCAGAAAAGCATCCCCAAAGAATGATGTTTCCACCTCCATGCTTCACGGTTGGGATGGTGTTCTTGGGGTTGTACTCATACTTCTTCTTCCTCCAAACACGGCGAGTGGAGTTAGACCAAAAAGCTCTATTTTTGTCTCATCAGACCACATGACCTTCTCCCATTCCTCCTCTGGATCATCCAGATGGTCATTGGCAAACTTCAGACAGGCCTGGACATGCACTGGCTTAAGCAGGGGGACCTTGCGTCCGCTGCAGGATTTTAATCCATGACGGCGTAGTGTGTTACTAATGGTTTTCTTTGAGACTGTGGTCCCAGCTCTCTTCAGGTCATTGACCAGGTCCTGCCGTGTAGTTCTGGGCTGATCCCTCACCTTCCTCATGATCATTGATGCCCCACGAGGTGAAATCTTGCATGGAGCCCCAGACCGAGGGTGATTGACCGTCATCTTGAACTTCTTCCATTTTCTAATAATTGCGCCAACAGTTGTTTCCTTCTCACCAAGCTGCTTGCCTATTGTCCTGTAGCCCATCCCAGCCTTGTGCAGGTCTACAATTTTATCCCTGATGTCCTTACACAGCTCTCTGGTCTTAGCCATTGTGGAGAGGTTGGAATCTGTTTGATTGTGTGTGGACAGGTGTCTTTTATACAGGTAACGAGTTCAAACAGGTGCAGTTAATACAGGTAATGAGTGGAGAACAGGAGGGCTTCTTAAAGAAAAACTAACAGGTCTGTGAGAGCCGGAATTCTTACTGGTTGGTAGGTGATCAAATACTTATGTCATGCAATAAAATGCAAATTAATTACTTAAAAATCATACAATGTGATTTTCTGGATTTTTGTTTTAGATTCCGTCTCTCACAGTTGAAGTGTACCTATGATAAAAATTACAGACCTCTACATGCTTTGTAAGTAGGAAAACCTGCAATATCGGCAGTGTATCAAATACTTGTTCTCCCCACTGTATACACCTGTTCTGAAAGGCCCCAGTGTCTTCAACACCACTAAGCAAGGGGCCCAACCAAGCAAGTGGCACCACGAAGACCAAGGAGCTCTCCAAACAGGTCAGGGACAAAGTTGTGGAGAAGTACAGATCAGGGTTAAGTTCTAAAAAAATATCTGAAAATCCCACGGAGCACCATTAAATTCATTATTAAATAATGGGAAGAATATGGCACCACAACAAACCTGCATAACTCACAGACCAGGCAAGGAGCGCATTCAGCAGAGAGGCAACAAAGAGACCAAAGATAACCCTGAAGGAGCAGCAAAGCTCCGCAGCAGAGATTAGAGTATCTGTCTATAGGACCACTTTAAGCCGTACACTCCACAGAGCTTGTTTTACTGAAGAATGGCCAGAAAAAAAGAGATTGCTTCAAGAAAAAAATAAGCAAACACGTTTGGTGTTCACCAAAAGGCATGTGGGAGACTCCCCAAATAAATGGAAGAAGGTACTCTGGTTAGATGAGACTAAAATTGAGCTTTTTGGCCATCAAGGAAAACACTATTTCTGGCGCAAACCCAACACCTCTCATCACCCCGAGAACACCATCCCCACAGTGAAGCATGGTGGTGGCAGCATCATGCTGGGGGTATGTTTTTCATTGGCAAGGACTGGGAAACTGGTCAGAATTGAAGGAATGATGGATGGAGCTAAATACAGGGAAATTCTTGAGGTTTCAGTCTTCAAGAGATTTGAGACTGGGACGGAGGTTCACCCTACAGCAGGACAACGACCCTAAGCATACTGATAAAGCAACACTCGAGTAGTTTAAGGGGAAACATTTAAATGTCTTGGAATGACCTAGTCAAAGCCCAGACCTCAATCCAATTGAGAATCTGTGTTACGACTTAAAGATTGCTGTACACCAGCAGAACACACCAGCGGAACCCATCCAACTTGAATGAGCTGGAGCAGTTTTGCCTTGAAGAATGGGAAAAAAATCCCAGTGGCTAGATGGGCCATAGTTATATAGACATACCCCAAGAGACTTACAACTGTAATTGCTGCAAAAGGTGGCTCTACAAAGTATTGACTTTGGAGGGGTGAATAGTTATGCACGCTCAAGTTATTTTGTCATATTTCTTGTTTGTTTCACAATTAAAAAATATTTTGCATCTTCGAAAGTGGTAGACATGTTGTGTAAATCAAATGATACAAACCCCCCAAAAATCTATTTTAATTCCAGGTTATAAGGCAACAAAATAGGAAAAATGCCAAAGGGGGTGAATACTTTCGCAAGCCACTGTAGATACATTCGCTAGCATGTTGTGAAAGTCTGACTACACCTTGGTGAGAATGGTGCAACGTTAGCTAATGTAGCCAACTAGCCAACCAAGATGCCTAACTACCTAGCCCACCAGGTGATTTTTAGCCAGCTATATCCCTGCCCTGGTGGGCTAACGTTAGCTAGCATGTCACCACTTTAAAAAGTATGACTACACAAACCATCAGCTAACGTTAACTAGCTGGCTAGCTCACAAAGGACTTGTCAATAATAAAAGGTAGTCATTCTGCTAGCCTAATCTGGTTTTCTTTTTATTTGCAAGGAAGGGAAAGCGTGTTGTACATGAAACTACAGTCAGTGGTTATCTAGCTAATTTTCAATAGCATCTAGATAACCACAGATCTTTGACCTAAACAAAATAGCTTGTTAGCAGCTAGCAAACAGGGCTTACCTAATCACACAGCTCCAGCGACGTCTCTCGCTTACAGACGTCGGGAAACAATAAAATGCGCATGTGCTTATCAGAATAGTGGTTACAATCCGGTACATAGCACAGAAACATCCTTGCTTCTGATCGATGGAGATATCTAAGGTTAGCTAGTTAGTTACAAAGGCCAGGGTAATTTACAAAATGCTAAGGTAGCTAGATAGAGAAATACACAATATCAATTATTTACACAAGAACCTAAAAAGGCTATAATATCTACTTGCTAGGTTTACTTGTTGGTGAGAGTTTGCATGAAGAAATGTGGAGGTTTTCCCAACCTGTGCCTTGAGTGATTACGCCAAAGCTTGTGACAGATTTGCGGAGTTATCAAAACATCACACCAGGGTAAGCCTTTATGAAACCCAACCTACGGAAAAATGAATTGTGGACAAACGATTGGAACCATTTCCGGATTTTATCGCATGGTTTTATGGGTATTATGACTCTGTGGTACTCAATAGACAGTTTGGCTGAGTGGAGCAGGCGCTGTGCATACCAACAGGTCCGGACTAACGCATTTGGGGCCCCGGGGCCCCCCATCTCAACACATTTTGCAATGGGTCAGAGAGAAAGATTTGCAGGTTTAAGGCTACAGCACCTGCCATATTAACTCAGATAAAGTATTTCCTGTATTTCCAAGCTATTTCTGTGGAATTTGGGATTTCCATGAAGCTATTACAACATCTAGGTCCTCGCAGTTGTCATGGTGATGAGGGTGGCTATTCACTGCGAGGGCGGGCGACCCTCCCTGACGGAATGTCCATACCATCAGATGAGCACCACCGCACCTCCACAGGTGCTCCCCAAAGCTCCGTCCTACGCCCTCTTCACTGTACTTTGTGAGGGGGAACACTGCACTGGAGAATTACGTGAGGTGCCACCACCAGCGAGCCAGCAATTGATCCACCCTGGAATTCATTAACCTGCCTCCTCCCACAGCCCTTTTGTTCCGAGGACACAGATTTATTGGTAGATGATACACTTTGTTTTAGTCATCTCCACCTAAGAGCATATATTAGTCATGCAGCACCCTAGTCTGTTAAGTGCTTTACTAAACGCTCGGATACTCTGCAAAGTGTCAAGCAACCCTCTAATTTAACTTTTGCATGTCTTTGCACCAACAAATTAATCTGACACATTTGCCTTTTAGATTTGGAATGGGTTTTAAGTTGTTGAACTATGGGACTCTCTCTTTTTTGATATGTTATATAAGAAATGTAAGTCTTGTTTTTACATTGTTTTGAAATGTATGGAATTTTGTCAACCTAAGCCAGGAATTATAGCTTGATCTGTTTGTGCTATCATGTCAACTCCTTGGCATGACAATGAGTGACAAGGAGTTGCCATGACAGCACAAACAGATCTGGGACCAGGCTACAGGAATTATACCATGAGACGTCATTTCACGTGGCACTGTGACTGACAACAGGTGGAGTACGTTAAAGAATTCCCTCAGAAAGTGCTGTACATTTTCCCTTAAAGGTCAATCTTAATACATAGGACAGATAATGATAGGGAATGTAATGATTCAGACATAACCCCATCTGCGGACACTTACTCCTGCTGTTGTAAGTAGAACCATGAATGAACCTTCCCTTCCGGAACTGCACTCCTGAATCTACCAGCTCATGCTTTATTGTTAGTCTCATTTTCCAACCTCCCATTGACATTTCACCAACAAGACCGGCCTCCTGTGACATTTGGGAGTGGTGCATGCGTAAGCGAGTGTAAAAGGGCAAGGAGGTGGTATTCAGTGAAGACTGTGGCATGTGTGTCATCGTTTGCTGCTGCTGTGCCTGTCGGGAGGTGGGTGGCAGGAAGAGGGTGCCAGAACATGCAAAATGCCTGGCAACCAGTCATTATGTTGAATATGGCTCTGCATTAGCCATTCTCACACTCTGTTTCCTATCTTTATGTGTCCTTGAAGAGGCTTGCTGTTCGCATCACAACCTCATTATTTACCTTACTTCTACACATCTCGTTGCTCTTTCCACATGAAGCACACACATCCAGTAGGGTATCTCCTGTTATGTCCTAGAAAATATTTTACGAGCAGAATTTAGCACGGTTTAGCTTTGTAGTTATTTTAATCACTCAAAATGCTATCTCGTGTTACATCATGGATACTCCTAGAGTCTTCCTTGAGTGCACATGTGTTGTCCAATAATAACTGATGAACATGATGTAGCACTTATCTGCTTTCAAACTATTCACTTTACTTACAGTGCCTTCGGAAAGTATTCTGACCCCTTGACTTTTTCCACATTTAGCTACGTTACAGCCTTATTCTAAAATGTATATAATTTTTTTATCATTCAGCAATCTACACGCAATATCCCACAATGACAAAGCAAAAACAGGTTTTTAGAGTTTTTTGCAAATGTATAAAAAAAACAAAAAACATACATACCTTATTTCCATGACTTGCCTAGTTAAATAAAGGTTAAATAAAAATGTAAAATTAAATCCAAGGACCTGATGGTCACTCTGACAGATATCTAGAGTTCCTTGTGGAGATGGAAGAACCTTCCAGAAGGACAACCATCTCTGCAGAACTCCACCAATCAGGCCTTTATTGTAGAGTGGCCAGACAGAAGCCACTCCTCAGTAAAAGGACAGCCCGCTTGGAGTTTGCCAAATGGCACCTAAAGACTCTCAGACCATGAGAAACAAGATTCTCTGGTCTGATGAAACCAAGAATGAACTCTTTGGCCTGAATGCCAAACGTCACGTCTGGAGGAAACCTGGTACCATCCCTATGGTCAAGCATGGTGGTGGCAGCATCATGCTGTGGGATGTTTTTCAGCAGTAGGGACAGTGAGACTAGTCAGGATTGAGGCAAAGATGAACAGAGCAAAGTACAGAGAGATCCTTGATGAAAACCTGCTCCAGAATGCTCAGGATCTCAGACTGGGGTGAAAGTTCACCTTCCCTCAGGACAACGACCCTAAGCACACAGCAAAGACAACGCAGGAGTGGCTTCGGGACAAGTCTCTGAATGTCCTTGAGAGGCCCAGCCAGACCTCGGACTTGAACCTGATCAAACATCTTTGGAGAGACCTGACTATAGCTGTGCAGCAACGCTCCCCATCTAACCTGACAGAGCTTGAGAGGATCTGCAGAGAAGATTTGTAGAATCTCCCCAAATACAGGTGTGCCAAGCGTGTAGCATCATACCCAAGAAGACTCAATGCTGTAATCGCTGCCAAACGTGCTTCAACAAAGTTCTGAGTAAAGGGTCAGAATACTTATGTAAATGTGATATTTCAGTTTTCTTATTTTTTATAAATTAGCAAAAATGTCTAAAACCCTGTTTTTGCTTTGTCATTATGGGGTAGATCGATGAGAGGAAAGAAACAATTGAATCAATTTTAGAATAAGGCTGTAACGTAACAAAATGTGGGAAAAGTAAATTGGTCTGAATACTTTCCAAAAGCACTGTATGTTCTAGGAAGCTCTGCTGCCAGACTAAGATGGTCACTTTGTTTTATTTTTCCTCTGTTTTTTTCCAGCGTCCAAGTTGGCCTTGCAACAGGCTTGTGAATAACATCTTTGCAGCCATTTTAATAGATTAGTCCAATAGCATTATCATGTTGCTCAGTAAGAGGTTCATAAAAAGGCTAGACAAATAATTTCCCCTTTCCATAGTGGGCTTTTAAAGAGAGTTCCCCATTGATTCCGTTCTTTCTGCTTTTCCATTTCAGCCTACCTGTTCCACAAATGGAAAAAGCCATCCACTCAGACAAGGCTATGTCAGGCATCATATTGTCAGATCAAGTTTTATCTATCTAACCATCCACGCAAGTCCTAAAATTACACATCTCAATACGGAGGCCCAGATTAAGTAGCTGAATTCATGCGTAAGATACCAAATAAAGGGACTTCTATGTTTATTCATGCTATTTATGGACCAACTGAGGACCATCTTTATTGGACAGCATAAGAACAACATATTAGAAGAGCACATTGTTGGATAAAACCACGACTCAGACACTACTGCTTGTCATCACAGTTAAATTTAATTTGATGTACTGTATCACTGTAGATAACTCATTTACTGTTTATTTCCATCTGGAAGTCATGGGCAGGATTTGTCCAAAACGTTCAAAATGTACTTATTGATTTTGCTTCACATAATGTAATACATTGGCAAAAAACTATGAGACAGAACATAGAGAGAAAGAGAAGGTTATTTTTCCTGTGGCCTGTTTGATGTTGCCTGTGAAGGGAAATAGAGTCAGTCAAATTATTACAACAGAAACAACCAGGCTCTCTGCATTTTGTTGTGTATGCTCCAAAAATTAGTCGATTAGTCATTAGCCAACAGCCTATTTCATTTAAAATAATACTTTGGTAATTGCCGACAGGTATAACGAATGATAAATGCATAATGATACTACATAGAGAGACATAACACTATAAGACATTATAAAGGCTCATAAACACTGTGTGAAAAACCTTAGGAACAGCTTCCTAATATTGAGTTTCACCCCATTTTGCCCTCAGAACAGCCTCAATTCGTCAGGGCATGGACTCTACAAGGTGTCAAAAGCGTTTCACAGAGAAGCTGGCCCATGTTAACTGCAATGTTGTCAAGTTGGCTGGATGTTCTTTGGGTGGTGGGCCATTCTTGATACACACAGGAAACTGCTGAGCGTGAAACTCAGTAGCATTGCAGTTCTTGACAAACTCAAACCTGTGTGCCAGGCACCTACTACCATACCCTATTCAAAGGCACTTACATCTTTTGCCTCGCCCATTCACCCTCTGAACGGCACACATACACAATCCATATCGCAATTGTCTCAAGGCTTAAAGAGTGGATTTAACAAGTGACATCAATAAGGGATCATAGCTTTCACCTGGATTCACCTGGTCAGTCTGTCATGTTTTGTCCAGTGTATATTCAAGTAATACAGCAAGCATTACACACATCAAATCAAAATCAAATCAAATGTATTTATAAAGCCCTTCTTACATCAGCTGATATCTCAAAGTGCTGTACAGAAACCCAGCCTAAAACCCCAAACAGCAAGCAATGCAGGTGTAGAAGCACACCTGTCGGAAGCACTAACAATATTCATTTTCATGTCTTTCACTAAAGGAATGGAAAGTATTTACGAAGGAAAGATGGTCTTTATTTCTAAGGAATGAAATTAAAGAAATGTTGATGGAAATGTGGAAGACAAGAAACAACCTTGCGAGAATTGACCTTGTGGAAGACGGGAAAGGACCTAGTCCATTTGAGCTCAGATAACCTTCACAGGCTTTCACTGCACTGAGTGTGACTAAGCAAACGGAAGCTGCAGCCCTTGAAAGGGTTTCCCGTTGGGGAGGGTGTGGTATCCTTACACCTTTGAAGGGGATTGTGAGAAAAGGTATAGCCATACAGCACATTACGGAGGAGCATTACCTCCATGCCTTGTTCTCACAATGTCCACACATGTAAATGATTATTCCTGTTTCACACATGGTCTGCAATTTACCTAGTTTCAGAGACTACAGCTGACGAGACCATTCAGACTGACTTTTAGCTCTATCCTCCATTATGGTCGGTCGCCCTGTGGGGAGCTAATGGCTCCTTCACAGCCGTGTGCTCTGCTGCAGGGTATTTCCTGATGATGATGGGGCTTCTCCTGGAACCTGAATGTGTGATGTCACACAGGAAGATGACATCAGCGGGAGATTCCTGGAAGACTGCCCCCCCTGACTCCCCCTCAAACTCCTCCGCACAGACTGCAGCAGCATGATGGAGTGTGCGCCCACTGCTGACGCTGTCTTTCATGCAGATATATGGATTCCCTCGCTCTCGCTCTTTCTTTGTCTTTCTTTCTCTCTCTCTCTCATCATCATACAAACAAACATTCCTCTGGAGCTTGGCTTGACTCTCTTTCATAATACACACTCACATGTGCACGTGCGCACACACACACACATAGCTTGGGAGACTCCAGATCAAGCATTTGATCCTACATACACTGAAAAAAAGGTAACCCCTTTGTGACATCTGTGCTCCTGGCATGCCCCACGGTCTGGCCCGCATCATTTCTCTCTCTCCTACTCCATCCCCTCTACACATACGGAGCCCTCTGTGCTCTCAGCCCACATAGGGCACACTCATGAAGGAAAACCCGCCCAAGAATAATGTTATAGTTGGAACACATCCATGACAAATTGCACAACAAATAGGAAAACACCTCATGATAGAAAAAAAAGAGAGAATGGAGGAGGGTGTGAGATTTAAAAAAGAAAGGGAATTTGTGAGGAGGATATACTGTGAGACCGGATGTGCCTTTTATTTGCATTCAGCTCCTCCACAGAACTGCTGTTGAATAGAAAATGACTCTGCGTGTGGGATTTCCTGTGGATCCTCTTTGACTTGGTGTTTCAGATCGATTGGGAAGCAGGAAAACACTGGAATTGTGTGGAATGTAGAACGCAAATTCCAGATCATGGATCCGTCCGAAATGGCACACTATTCCCTATATGGTGCACTACCTTTGATCAGTGCCCTCTGGTAAAAAGCAGTGCACTATATAGGGAATAGGGTGCAAGTTAGGATGCAAGCAATGTCATGGTCATACATAGCCTTACAAATGATATCTAAGTGAGTCTAGTAAGCACAAGTTGTTTGAAGGTAGACACACTCCTTCAGTGCTTTCATAATGTTTTTGTCTTAATCTATTTTAACAAACAGAACAAAGTAGCCTAACTGACACACACAGCTACCTTTGCATTCTTTTTCTCATGGCCAAAGCAGAATCGTAAGGTTCTTGCACAACATGTCTGTAGTAGTGAAAGTGTCTTGCCCCATAAATAATAATAATTATTCATAATAATGATTTGGATTTACATAAATAGAAAATCTTAAGCTTTTGTGTAACATCCTGTTGGATAAAGTGACGCAATCTACCTCTATACTTTTTTCCAGCAAAAACCACAGTGACACAGATCGTACAAACAGATTTAATTGGATAAATCCAATCAAAAGTGAGTGGAATTGCGTAACAGAAACGTAAAAGGACACTATTCATCCACCACTCAAAACATAAATGATCCTATTCGCTATTCCATCATGACCATCATCATGGGTCTTTTAGGGCCTGAGGTTTCAACAGAAGTAATAATGAAAAGGAGTGTTTGTTTTGAGTGATACATTTCTCATCATAACCAGCAGAGACTATAGGAACCCCCACAACTGGTACTGTGCATCTCTGAAGGCTACTTATATTTTCCTGAGGGAAGTTTGCAAGGGAATAAGGACATTACCTTTATTGATTGATCTATATCTTGAGAGAATGCCTTCTAACCATGGTATAGTGCCGACAGGGCTTGCACATGGTAATAGTGTATAAGGCAAAAGACAGAGAAATAGTAACTATTATTATTATGTTGTTATATTTCATTCTGTGGCTATATAGGTCCCGGTCTCCATGGGAACGTGGGAACCTGTGTTTCAACGGAGTCAGAGGGAGTACCTCGGGTGTCCATGGCAACCTGTGGTGATTCAATTTAAAGGAGGTGGGTGGGTTGGACATGGAAGCAAACTTTTGATGTAAGGTCAGGCAGTAGAAAAAGGGCGTTTCGATGGTGCGCTGTGGATCAGTAATTACTGTGGGAATCGTATTCCTCACGTTGAACACAAGACCATTAAAGCAGTAACTCCAACCTCCGTCATACTGCTGATGGCATTACATGTAGTACGCTGTAGTATTAATCTACTGTAAGATCATATAGAGAAGCTAGCTAGTTATTGGATAGAGCCCTCATCGCCTCCTCAGAGGCTAATGGTGAATGTGGTACACAGTCCAGGATATTCACAAGGGGCTTCGAGGGTCATCTGAACATTATGCACACAATTCAAAACAGTCGTGGCCAAAAGTTTTGAGAATGACACAAATATTAATTTTCACAAAGTTTGCTGCTTCAGTGTCTTTAGATATTTTTGTCAGATGTTACTATGGAATACTGAAGTATAATTACAAGCATTTCATAAGTGTCAAAGGCTTTTATAGACAATTACATGAAGTTGATGCAAAGAGTCAATATTTGCCGTGTTGACCCTTCTTTCTCAAGACCTCTGCAATCTGCCCTGGCATGCTGTCAATTAACTTCTTGGAGGATGTGTTGGTACCATTCTTTATTCATGGATGTGTTCTTAGGAAAAATTGTGAGTGAGTCCACTCCCTTGGCTAAGAAGCAACCCCACACATGGTCTCAGGATGCTTTACTGTTGGCATGACGCAGGACTGATGGTAACGCTCACCTTGTCTTCTCCGGACAAGCTTTTTTCCGGATGCCCCAAACAATCGGAAAGGGGATTCATCAGTTAAAATGACTTTACCCCAGTCTGCAGCAGTCCAATCCCTGTACCTTTTGCAGAATATCAGTCTGTCCCTGATGTTTTTCCTGGAGAGAAGTGGCTTCTTTGCTGCCCTTCTTGACACCAGGCCATCCTCCAAAAGTCTTCGCCTCACTGTGCATGCAGATGCACTCACACCTGCCTGCTGCCATTCCTGAGCAAGCTCTGTACTGATGGTGCCCCAATCCCGCAGCTGAATCAACTTTAGGAGACGGTCCTGGCGCTTGCTGGACTTTCTTGGGCGCCCTGAAGCCTTCTTCACAACAATTGAACCGCACTCTTTGAAGTTCTTGATGATCCGATAAATGGTTGATTTAGGTGCAATCTTACTGGCAGTAATATCCTTGCCTGTGAAGCCCTTTTTGTGCAAAGCAATGATGACGGCATGTGTTTCCTTGCAGGTAACCATGATTGACAGAGGAAGAACAATGATTCCAAGCACCACCCTCCTTTTGAAGCTTCCAGTCTGTTATTCGAACTCAATCAGCATGACAGATTGATCTCCAGCCTTGTCCTCGTCAACACTCACACCTGTGTTAACGAGAGAATCACTGACATGATGTCAGGGCTGAAATGCAGTGGAAATGTTTTTGGGGGATTCAGTTCATTTGCATGGCAAAGAACAAGCCAACGAGGTATCTCAAATATTGAGAACCGCTCGTGGACATTGCCATGTCTTAAAAATGCATTTTTTAAACTTTCCCTTTGTTGTCTGCCTCTGCTTCACTCATTTTGCTCAACCCAGACCTAGAACCTGTCAATTTTCCACCTTGTGACAGAAACAGAAATGTATTTCCAGTTGACTATAGTTACAGTTAAGCTTGCAAGCGTAAAGCGGTCTCCAAAACTGAAAATGTGTCTCTTCCTGGTTTTTTTGGTTTTTTAGTTTGTGACGTCTCCACTTCGAAACGTATTCAACTTACTCTCAGATTGTTTCACACCGTTGAACCTTTAAGGGGGGATTAAACAACAAAAACATTATGTAATCCCCCCCCATGGCCTGCTGCAGGTCAACAAGATTGAAAGATCCAAGATATTATAGATAGATCATTGTCTTCCCTCATTTCATAACAGTCAGACAATTTCCGAAGGTCAAGTATTTCAAAGACGAAAAAACGACAATGGTAATGTCCCAAATGGCACTCTATTCCCTACATAGTGCACTACTTTTACCAGAGCCCTATGGGGAGTTAGGTGCCATTTGGGATGCAGACCCTGACATTCCTTATGGAAGACTGTCACGACTCCGACCGAGGCAGGCTCTCCTTCCCGTTCGGGTGGCGCTCGGCGGTCGTCGTCACCGGCCTATTAGCTGCCACTGATCCTTTTCTCCCCCTCCTTATGTGTTTATTGGTTACACCTGTTTTGTATTAGGTTTGTAATTAGTTGGGCTTATCAGTCAGCCGGCCCGCCCGTTTCTTTGTGCGGGATTGTTAGTTGGTAAGAGTGGTGTTTGTTTTCGATCTACGTTGTATCTGGACTGTTTTCGTTCCCCCCCGTGTCTGGGGTTGTTTTATGAGAACATCCAGTGTATAAAAGGGTGGCCTAGTTTCTCAGTGTTCATTAAAGAACATTTGTTATTGCACCTGCTGTTTCCTGCACTTGACTTCGCACTCCGACACCCAGTCCTTACAAAGACTTGGCTAACTGGTGTATGAACATGGACTGTGTTTTTTCACTGTCAGTTCTCAAGAGTCATTGGTTCTCCAGCTGATTCAGGTGACTCAGAGACTTATCATGAATTATCATCTGTGTTATCGCTGCCTGTGTTTCCTTCATTATTTTCTGTTTAGCCAGACTGGATTCATTTTTTTTGTCCTCACAGGACAGTGACAGTGTTTAACGTCACACATTAAGGAACCACTAAATGTATCTGTTTTTACGGATAGTGTTAATATGAAAAGAACATCTGTATCATAGAATTGACAAACCATGGTTTATAAATGGAATGTACCGCTATGGTTTCGGAAACAGAGAATTTATACGTCTAATCCTTTTATATCCCTGACAGTTTGCAAACTCACAAAATAAGGCCCTAATGTTGGGCAAGTAACTTATCGACCATCTTATGTCACAAAAAGACATCCCTCACTTAAACCACTACTGAGGGTCTATTCCAACGAGCAACTGTGTGTACGGCCTGACACAAATTTCTAGCGTAGTAGGCTAAACGAAACGAGGACCGCCTGTATTCAGTCAAACAAAATAATGGTCCTTGATTTCCCAGCGAAACATCCCAAAAGGAAAACGAATCGTGAACCCAGGTGCAGAAATAAACAACTCCATTATGACTGAACACGTGGGCCTCGCACCAAGCCGAAAGTCACGAAGTAGTGAGGATGTGGCCACAGAGGCGTCAGATCATTAGATGTTTTTGATACTAACACCACGACCTATAATACCCGGGCACAATGGCAACAATCTACAGGTAATCTTAGCACAAAGACTCAGTGTTCACCAAGGGCTGCCCTTTAGGGGGCTATGTCCTCCTCCACCCAGCTTAATTTCTTGCTCTCATTCACATTTGGAATATATGAAATTACCAGAGCGGTTCGTGCACTCTGGTCTCATTGGCTCTGCACTGACTCTGTACAAAGGGGACTGGTAAAACTGCAGGGAGAGATGGGGTGAACTGGACACTTAGTTCAGGTTACTTTGACCATATACGTTTTAATTAAAGTGGTCAGTTTTCAGATATGAAAAAAATTATTATCACAAACCAAACACCCACCAAAATGCCTGGAGAAAATCATTATTGTGAGCATGTATTTATGTTGACATTTGAACCCTAATTGTTTTTTATTTCTTTATTTTGTGAATTAATTATTATCTTGTGCCTGACAGTTTTCTGTGTCAACATCAAAATGTGAATTTGCATTTGGAAGAAAGCAGCCGGCTGAGAGCCAGGAGGATCATGGGAGGTTATGCTGCTAAGCTGTCTCCAACTGTTCAACTTTCTCTCAGTCAAAACAATCGCTCTCATTGGTGTGTGTGTGTGTGTGTGTGTGTGTGTGTGTGTGTGTGTGTGTGTGTGTGTGTGTGTGTGTGTGTGTGTGTGTGTGTGTGTGTGTGTGTGTGTGTGTGTGTGTGTGTGTGTGTGTGTGTGTGTGTGTGTGTGTGTGTGTGTGTGTGTGTGTGTGTGTGTGTGTGTGTGTGAGAGAGAGAGAGAGAGAGTGAGAGTGAGAGGGCCTGGTCAACTCTGCATAAATAATTAAAAAAATTATAATTCTAGTAATAAAAAATAAAACAATTATCCGCTCGAGGCCCCCCATCCTCTGCTTGAGGCCCCCTCATAATAATGGACTTTTCTACCTTGACAGAGTTCCCGTGCATTGTTTCATGCGATATGATTGCAAGCGTGACTTTCATTTAAAGTCGGTTCAGTCAAAGTCGAGGGAAGGAGGACTTCCAGATAGATGGGGAGGCACTCACTCGCATTGCCATGATGACCCAGGACCATTACCCAGTGAATTGGGCATCAACTGAAACCTGGCTTGCACAGTAAGTCCACAGGTCATTAAAACATTTTTTTATATTTTTTTTCATAAACATATTTTCCAATTGATCTGATCTCTCGCCTTCTCCATTTCCTCCCTGCCTCCTCCATTTCCTCCCTGCCTCTTTCTCCTTCTCTCTCTGCAGATTGTTCAGATGCAGGATGATGTCATCATGTTTGTGTTCCTCTCTGATGAGGTCACTGCCAACGTGACCCTGGTGGAGCCTGTCAGCCAAGAGTTTGTCCAGGACCTATTCATAGGTTGCACTTCCGTAACTCGGTCGTGTCATGCCACTGTTATGAACATTCTCAAGCCGCCCTCTGTCGGCGGCACCATAGTGGGGCCCTAAAGTGGTGACAAGCTCAGTCATTCTGGACGGAGGCTAACTAGTGTTTAGTCTAAATTACACACTAAATTACGTCTGGAAATACGATGACATTGCTAAAGTAGTCAAATCTTTAGTAGGAAATAACTTTGCCAGCATTAACATGTTGTCTACTTTAGACAGATGTTGTCATTAGCTAACAAACTTCATCCAAAATAGCTAGCAATGCCAACGTTAGCTAGCTAAAATCCGGTGGCCTCCCCAATCTTAGCTAGCTTGCTAACATTATACTTAATCTAAAGTCAAAAGGTTTTCCTACAAATTATAAAATGCTCAGTCGGGCATCAGTTCAAAACGAACGTTCGAAAATATTGCCACCCATGAATCCATAACCCTTTAGCCTGTGCAGGTGGCCCTCACACTGAGTTCAGCTACTCCACTGACCTGCTGCCTCTGCCCACTGACTGGGTTGAGTACTAATTCATCCCACCTCCTGTCTTTGAGTTACTGTCTCCCTCCTCCACTACCCCTCTCTTCTCAACCCTTAGGACCAATAAAACTCAAAACTTTAAAGTAAAGTAACTATTATAAAACAAAATTACGAGGGAACATTTTTATGAAATAATGCATTCACTCCATTCCAGCCATTATACTCCATTCAAGCCATTATTATAGATTTTTTTTTCTTGACTTGTGACTTGTGACTCGACTTGACTTGATCTTAGAATGCACAACTTGGACTTGACTCAAGTCTCAACTTGAGACTTGGACCTTGTGACTTGAGACTCGCTTGTGACTCGATTAATAGTGACTTGGTCCCACCTCTGACAGGAATAAAACACAATCATAGACAACAAACACATTATTCTGTAAATAGGTCCTCAATCAGCAGTCTGAATTACCCTAGAACAGGGATATTCAACTAGATTGAGCCGCGGGAGATTTTTTTTCTTGAGAGGATGGTCAGGGGGCTGGAACATAATTACAAATAATTTGTAGACTGCAAATTGTCAGCAAGAAGCTCAAACAATTATAACATTTGACTGAAACATCATCGTTTTAAACCTTGCTTGCATTTGTATACAATCATATACACTGAGTGTAGAAAACATTAGGAACACCTCTTTCCATGACATAGACTGACCAGGTGAATCCAGGTGAAAGCTACGATCTCGTATTGATGTCACCTGTTAAATCCACTTCACTCAGTGTAGATGAAAGGGAGGAGACAGGTTAAAGAAGGAGTCTTAAACCATGACACAATTGAGACATTGATTGTGTATATGTGCCATTCAGAGAGTGAAAGGGCAAGACAAAAGATGCCTTTGAATGGGGTATGGTAGTAGATGCCAGACGCACCGGTTTGAGTGTGTCAAGAACTACAATGCTGCTGGGTTTTTTCACGCTCAACAGCTTCCCGTGTGTATGAAGAATGGTCCACCACCCAAAGAACATCCAGCCAACTTAACACAACTGTGGGAAACAGAATCAAATGGTCCAGCATCCCTGTGGAACGGTTTCGACACCTTCTAGTTCATGCCTTGACGAATTGAGGCTGATCTGATGGCAAAAGGGGGTGCAACTCAATTTTAGGAAAGTGTTCGTACAGTCTATATTATGCGTGGGGACGCTTTGGAACACATATTTTTTTTAATGTAATCACTTGGAGCTGATTTGCTGGTGTTTTTACAGTCTTTTATGTCCAACAATTCAAAAAAGAAATACAAACTTGGGGGGGCAAATACTAGCCAGTTGGGGAACCCTGCCTTAGAGGTACCAAAACATTTATTTTTTATTGATTTGGGGAGATTATTACACAGGTAAGGTGCTAAACATTGATTTACCTTACGCGAGACCGAAATCATTTCCAAGGTTAGCTATCCCTGTGACCATGTACGATAACTCGTATGTCTAAAGGTTATAAATTATGTTAGGTACAGCGGGAAATGTTGTAAATGAGATTTATATACTGAACAAAAATATAAATGCAACATGCAAGAATTTCAACGTTTTTACTGAGTTACAGTTCATATAAGGAAATAAGTCAATTCACATAAATTCATTAGGCCCTAATCTATAGAATTCACATTTACATTTACATTTACATTTAAGTCATTTAGCAGACGCTCTTATCCAGAGCGACTTACAAATTGGTGCATTCACCTTATGATATCCAGTGGAACAACCACTTTACAATAGTGCATCTAACTCTTTTAAGGGGGGGGTTTAGAAGGATTACTTTATCCTATCCTAGGTATTCCTTAAAGAGGTGGGGTTTCAGGTGTCTCCGGAAGGTGGTGATTGACTCCGCTGACCTGGCGTCGTGAGGGAGTTTGTTCCACCATTGGGGTGCCAGAGCAGCGAACAGTTTTGACTGGGCTGAGCGGGAACTGTACTTCCTCAGAGGTAGGGAGGCGAGCAGGCCAGAGGTGGATGAACGCAGTGCCCTTGTTTGGGTGTAGGGCCTGATCAGAGCCACATGACTGGGTAGCGGTGCAGCCATGGGTGGGCCAGGGAGGGCATCGGCCCACCTACTTGAGAGGCAAGCTCACCCACTTGGGAGCCAGGCCGAGCCAATCAGAATGAGTTTTTTCCCCACAAAAGGGCTTTATTACAGACAGAAATACTCCTCAGTTCCATCAGCTGTCCAGGTGGCTGATCTCAGACGATCCCGCAAGTAAAGAAGCTGTATATGGAAGTCCTGGGCTGGCGTTGTTACACATGGTCTGTGGATGTGATGTTGGAGGCAGCTTATGGTAGAGAAATAAACATTAAATCTATGGCAACAGTTCTGGTGGATATTCTTGCAGTCGGCATGCCAATTGCACACTCCTTCAAAATTTGACACAACTGTGGGATTATGTGGTGTGACAAAACTGCACATTTTAGAGGGTCTTTTATTGTTCCCAGCACAAGGTGCACCTGTCTAATGATCATGATGTTCAATCAGCTTCTTGATATGCCACACCTGTCAGATGGAGGCATTATCTTGGGAGAAATGCTTACTAGCAGGGATGTAACAAATGTAAACAAATAGTGCCTTATTGCAAACAGGATGCATATTTTGGAATATTTTTATTCCGTACAGGCTTCCTGTCATTTAGGTTGGTATTGTGGCGTAAATACAATGTTGTTGATCCATCCTCAGTTTTCTACTATCACAGACATTAAACTCTGTACCTGTTTTAAATTCACCATTGGCCTCATGTTGAAATCCCTGAGCGGTTTCCTTCCTCTCCGGCAACTGAGTTAGGACAGACGCCTGTATCTTTGTAGTGACGGGGTTTATTGATACAAAGTGTAATCAATAACTTCACAAGGGATATTCAACGTCTGCTTCTGTGCCCTTCTTTGTGAGACATAGGAAGACCTCCCTGGACTTTTTAGTTAAATCTGTGTTTGAAATTCACTGCTCGACTGAGGGACGTTACAAATAATTGTATGTGTGGGCCACAGAGATGAAGTAGTCATTCAAAAATCGTGTTAAACACTTTTATTGCAGTACAATTCCACTCTGACCTTTATGGGGTATTATGTGTAGGACAGTGAAGCAAAATCTCAGTTTAATCAATTATAAATTCAGGCTGTAACACAACATTTTGAAAAAGTCAAGGGGTGTGATGAATACTTTCTAAAAGCACCGTACTCTGTATTGGATGAGAATGACTTTATTACAAAAATTATCCTATTTACACTTTGCAGTCAATTTTGACACTAGAATAAATATTTCTGACCAATATCGATGCCACATCGGCTGTTATCTATCAGAGAAGTTGTTTATTGCCATCAGTTGCCCTTTAAAATAGTTTATCGTCTATCCAGATGCCGAAATATTTATAAGCAGGGAAACGATCAAAGTGGAAATCATCCAATATGCTTAAATCGTTAGTCATTTTTGTACAATCTAAAAAATCAACATGTAATTTACCCGCATTCAATACAAATTTAAGGTCAATAAGGTTTTTCTGTAAAACAATGAGAGCAGACTATAGTTTAGATAACGCCTGGTCAACCGTGGGGTAATAGCATACACAACAGTGTCATCTGCATACAGCTACAGGTATATATCTTTTTTACAGTCAAACCAATATCGTTAATGTATACACTAAAAAGAACTGGACCCAGAATCGATCCCTGTATGACAAAGAGTGATGAGTGATCAACAGTATCAAAGGCCTTTGATAGATCTACGAAGAGTGTAGCACAATGTTGCCTTATATTCATACAGTTAATAATCAGGGATGCAGCAGAGATTCTTTTATTTACTTTTATTTATTTAACCAGGCAAGTCAGTTAAGAACAAATTCTTATTTACGATGACGGCCTACCCCAGCCAAACACTAACCCGGACGACGCGGGGCCAATTGTGCGCCGCCCTATGGGACTCCCAATAACAGCCGGTTGTGATACAGCCTGGAATCAACCCCAGGGTCTGTAGTGACGCCTCTAGCACTGAGACGCAGTGCCTTAGACCGCTTGCGCCACTCGGGAGCCTATGACCTGGTGTATAACCAGACTGATGAACATACAGAATACATTTCATGGATAAAGAAAGATCTTAGCTAAGAATCAATCAAGAATTCGAATAGTTTTGATAGGCATGAATAAATCCGAACCTGTATTCAAAAGGCACAACCGAGAATGTTTTGTTTCACTCCAGAATCTCGTGCAGAACAGGGCCTTCGGTTTCAACGTATTCATTGAGCGCCCTCTCAAAGCGTCATCCGCAGACATGTAATCTCCTGATGCCTTCGTATCTACATTTACATTTGAGTCATTTGGTAGACGCTCTTATCCACGGTGACTTACAGTTAATACATTCATCTTAAGGTAGCTAGGTGGGACAACCACATATCACAGATATTGAAAGTACATTTTTACTCAATAAAGTAGTCAGAGCTGGGGGGGGTCAAGTGCTGGTTCAGGTTTATTTTATTTATTTATTTATACATTTTTTGTGGGGGGGTGGAGGTGAGGAGGAGGATTATTTAACATAAGAGGTAGGGTTTCCGATGTATCCCTGGTCCACACCTCCATGTATGATGATGGCTATCCAATAATAGAATCACAAGCCTCATACAGTAGTAGGTGGCTCCTTGTGACGTTGTGTCCATGATGACTCCTCATTGTGCTGTGCATTTGGAATCATTAAACATGAGGCTTAGAGGAGTGGGGGATCTGTCCGTTACAGGCCAACTGAAAGGCGCTTCCATGATGCTTTGCCAATGGCATTGAAGGAGGAAGCCTTATGGTGCCCGGTGTCTGACAGTGTCTTGCCTGGCTCCCTGGATGCTTGGACAGTCTCCATGCAGCCTGCCAGTCAGATGCCACAGAGAGGAGTGTAAAGTGATGGGTGTGATGCGTCACAGCAGTGGGCTGAGATGATCAGGGGCCTGCATGGCAAGGGACCTTGGCCCAGTGGCGTGGGTGTGAGACGGCGAGGAAGCGCTAACTTAATCAGTGACTCCCCGCTGTGTCATTTCATCATCACCGATGGCTTCGCAGTGTTCTCTCCTTCGTCACAGAACGTCTGGGCACCGGGACAACTCACCGCCGGAGACTTTCACACACAGTCTCACAGCAGGGACGTTGTTATTTTCAGCTCAATTTAGGATATTTCCATTTAGCAGACAGCAAAAAAACAACAAAAAAAACAACGCTAAGACATGAATGGTGGATATGGAGGGAGAAAATTAGAAATGTGTTTTCATGTTTATTTATTTGATTTATCCAAGGAAAAGGCTGCTAATATTGGGGGGCCACACTGCATGGAGTGTGAACAACAATTTTTCATTATTTCATAAATTACACTTAAAGCTTAAAGGCCCAGTGCAGTCAAAAACTTGACTGACCTGTATTTTATATACTGTAAATATCCAAACTATGAGGTTGGAATAATACTGTGAAATTGTGAAAATTGTGATAATGCCTTTTTAGTTTAAGAGCTGTTTGAAAAGACTGTCTGAAATTGCAGCATGTTTTGGTGGGATGGAGTTTTTAACTGTCTGGTGACATCACCAGGCGGTAAATTGGTTAACAGGGCAGCTGGTTTTCAGTTTTCCCCTCCCCACTCAGACCACTCACAGACAGTCCTAGCTAAATTCTTGCAAAATTCTTGCTTGAGAAATTCCTGGAAGCTGAAAATGTCCCAGTACTTCCATGGGTTGCATACTCACCAGACATGTCACCCTGGATTGACACGTACGACAGAGTGTTCCAGTTCTCAGCAATATCCATCAACTTCGTACAGCCATTGAAGAGGAGTGGGACAATATTCCACAGGCCACAATCAACAGCCTGATCAACTCCATGCGAAGGAGATGTGTCGCGCTGCATGAGTCAAACGGTAGTCACACCAGATACTGACTGGTTTTCTGATCCACGCCCTTACCTTTTTTTAAGGTATCTGTGACCAACAGATGCGTATCTGTATTCCCAGTCATGTGAAATCCATAGATTAGGGCCTAATGAATTTATTTCAGTTGACTGATTTCCTTATATACACTGTAACTCAGTTCGTTTACATTTTTGCTAAATATATTTAATTTGGTATCTGACTTATTTTCCACTTTTTATTGGGGAATATTTAAGATGAATAAAGTTGTTATTGTCACGCCCTGACCTTAGAAAGCCTTTTTATGTCTCTATTTGGTTTGGTCAGGGTGTGATTTGGGGTGGGCATTCTATGTTTTTGTTTTCTATGTTTTGACCGGGTATGGTTCTCAATCAGGGACAGCTGTCTATTGTTGTCTCTGATTGGGAACCATACTTAGGCAGCCCTTTTTCCCTCCTTTCAAAGTGGGTAGTTGTCTATGTGTAGTGGCCTGCGAGCACTACGTAGCTTTACGTTCGTTTGTTATTTTCTTGTTTTGTTGGCGACATTAAATAAACAAAAATGTACGCTCACCACGCTGCGCTTTGGTCCACTTCCTTTGACGGCCGTGACAGAACTACCCACCACCAAGGGACCAAGCAGCGTGCGCCAACCTGGAGGACGAGCTGGACCGGGGAGGAGAGAATGGCAGGGGACAAGACCGGGTCACGGAAGCCCGTGAGGCAGCTCCCCCCCGAAAAATTGGGGGGGGCACACGGGGAGATTGGCAGAGTCGGAGTTTAGACCTGAGCCAACTCCCCGTGCTTACCGTGGGGAGCATGTGACTGATCAGACACCGTGTTATGGGGTGATGCACACGGTGTCTCGAGTGAGCATTCATAGGCCAGTGTGCTCTGTGCCAGCGTCCCGCATTTGCCGGGTGGAAGTGGCCATCCAGCCAGAACGGGTTGTGCCAGCTCTGCGCTCGAGACCTCCAGTACCCCTCCGTGGCCCAGTGAATCCGGTGCCAGCGCCAAGAACCAAGCCTCCAGTATGTCTCCCCAGCCTGGTGAGTCCTGTGCATGCTGCCAGAACCAGGCCTCCTGTATGTCTCCCCAGCCTGGTGAGCCCTGTGGCAGCTCCACGTACCAGACTGCTCATACGTCTCCTCACTCCAGTGATGATCCAGGGCAAGAAGCCTCCAGTGATGATCCATGGCAAGAAGCCTCCAGTGATGATCCATGGCACGAAGCCTCCAGTGATGATCCATGGCAAGAAGCCTCCAGTGATGATCCATGGCAAGAAGCCTCCAGTGAGGAGTCATGGCACGAAGCCTCCCACGACGGCCTCCAGTCCGGAGCCTCCAGCGACGGTCCCCAGTCCACGGCCCGCAACGAGGGTGCCCAGTCCGGAGCCCGCAGCGAGGGTGCCCAGTCCGGGGGCCCGCAGCGAGGGTGCCCAGTCCGGGGGCCCGCAGCGAGGGTGCCCAGTCCGGGGCCCGCAACGAGGGTGCCCAGTCCGGGGCCCGCAGCGAGGGTGCCCAGTCCGGGGGCCCGCAGCGAGGGTGCCCAGTCCGGGGGCCCGCAGCGAGGGTGCCCAGTCCGGGGGCCCGCAGCGAGGGTGCCCAGTCCGGGGCCCGCAGCGAGGGTGCCCAGTCCGGGGGCCCGCAGCGAGGGTGCCCAGTCCGGGGGCCCGCAGCGAGGGTGCCCAGTCCGGGGGCCCGCAGCGAGGGTGCCCAGTCCGGGGGCCCGCAGCGAGGGTGCCCAGTCCGGGGGCCCGCAGCGAGGGTGCCCAGTCCGGGGCCCGCAACGAGGGTCCCCAGTCCGGGGTCGGCGACGAGGGTCCCCGCACCAGAGGTGCCACCAAAGTGGGGTGAGCCAGTGGTGGAGCAGGGTCTGCGTCCCGCACCTGAGCCGCCACCGCGGATAGATGCCCACCCAGACCCTCCCCTATAGGTTCAGGTTTTGCGGCCGGAGTCCGCACCTTTGGGGGGGGGGTACTGTCACGCCCTGACCTTAGAGAGCCTTTTTATGTCTCTATTTGGTTTGGTCAGGGTGTGATTTGGGGTGGTCATTCTATGTTTTGTTTTCTATGATTTTGGTATTTCTATGTTTTGGCCGGGTATGGTTCTCAATCAGGGACAGCTATCTATCGTTGTGTCTGATTGGGAACCATACTTAGGTAGCCCTTTTCCCTCCTTTCAGTGTGGGAAGTTAGCTTTGTTTGTGGCACATAGCCCTTAAGCTTCACGGTTGTTTTGTATTGTTTATTGTTTTTGTCGGCGTCATTTCTTATAAAAAGGAATATGTACGCTAACCACGCTGCGCTTTGGTCCAGTTCTTTCAACGGCCGTGACAGTGTGATGTCAGCACTTTACCTAATTTCCATTTAAATGTGTTTATTTGCATTCACCTTGGTTTGGTTAGTCCTCCAGTTCATTTTGATGGGCCCCTTAAGAGAATTAAGGGTTTTGTTTTAAAAGCCCAGTGCAGTAAAAAAATAACAGATGTTTATATATATTTCCATAATATGAGGTTGGAATAATACTGTGAAATTGTGAAAATGATGATAGTGCCCTTTTAGTGTGGGAGCTGTTTGAAAAGACCGCCTAAAACTTCAGCCTGTTGTGGTGGGATGGAGTTTTGGCCTGTCTGAGGACATCACCAGGTGGTAAATTAGTTAATAGACCAATAAGAAAGAGTTCCAAATCTCTCTGTCAATAACATAACCAGACGGTCCTAGCAAAATTCTAGCTTGAAAAAAAACTGAAATTTGCTAAGAAAATATTTTTGTTTCTTTTTGACCGTTTTAATTGAAAACATTTACAGTAAGGTACTTAATTTTTACCCAGAAATGATTTGATATTGAGATAAAAATGGCTGCATTGGACCTATTGGAAGTATATTTGCTGAATATTGTCATCATATTGTTACGCCCTGACCCTAGATATCTCTGTTTTTCTATATATTTTGGATAGGTCAGGGTGTGACTAGGGTGGGTACGCAAGTTTTTGTATGTCTAGGGTTTTTGTATGTCTAAGGGTTTTTGTATGTCTATGTTGGCCTGATATGGTTCCCAATCAGAGACAGCTGTTTATCGTTGTCTCTGATTAGGGATCATATTTAGGTAGCCATTTCCTCGTTTGTGTTGTGGGATCTTGTTCTATGTTTAGTTGCCTGTCTGCACTATTCGTATAGCGTCACATTTCGTTCGTTGTTTTGTTGTTTTGTTCTGTGTTCATTTATCATTCAAGGAATATGTACGCCTACCACGCTGCACCTTGGTCCGGTCATTACGACGAACGTGACACATATGAACACGTAAACGAACATAATTATTAACAGGTCACTATGACAGCAACTATCAACATAGCCAAAAAATGCGAACTTGATTTTTCCCCGTCGAGGGAAGAGCAGCTTTTTTATATGACACTAAAACATTCTTATGATTACTATAAAATATGTTGGCACCTTCAATTCTTGCATTTCTACTGTCTGATGAAGAGGACCAGATATAGCTATTTCCCAAAGACTTAAATTAGATAAATATCTGTTTTTGAGTCACCTTGAAATATGCAGCATGCAATACGAATTGACTTAAGCGTATGAAGAAGTAACTCTGTTGACCATTTAGCCACTTTATTGAACGCGAGCCAATGTTACAGTTTGACTAGCCTAGCCAGCTACTGTAAATGTCCATTTGTATTTCATTAGCTACAGTATGTCTCTGAGTGAATTACATTTTTCAATCATGTTTTGGCAAGATTATGTCACATTTCAAGTAACTAGCTGCAGGCTTAAAGACACATTCAATCATATACCTTTCATAGAAAGCCAAATGATTTTTAAACCAGACGAGTTCTCAAATAGCAGCTGCCCAATACCAGGGTAGACATGTATAATGCTGGATGCAGTGGAACATAAGGTATGGAGAATGATAAATAGCCTGTAGGATTATAGAAAAAAAGCAGTTAGGAAATGAACATTTCAGTTTCTGATATTAAATGTTCAGTGAATGAGAGTCTATTTAGGTGGTTTTTACTTTCCTACTAACCTTCTAAAAGTTGACGGTGACAAAATCTTGCCAGTCCGTTCATTATTCTACTAACTATGACTGAGTGTGAGAATTGTTTTCCATAATGTATGTTTCATGCATATACATTCGAACGAAGAACACCATCACAAATAGTGATTCACCATGTATTTATTTAGTACAGAAACAAATAGTAAAGGTGTCTTAGGTAGTATTTGAAGTACTGTATCTAAAATATAGTGTAACCAGTCAACGTATATCTAATGCCGTGGAGGGCACAATCTTACAGTGTTGCTGTCCAGAACTGAGAGCTTTACCATCTATGCCAAAAGTCTGGGCCTCTGATGGAGACTGTAGAACTGTCATCAACACATGCTTCAGTGTTCCCCCTTCTCTCTAGGAGCATTTGTGTGCCCAGGCCCCTTTGGCATATCGAAAGGATTCCACCCTGGTCACCAATGTAGCTGACCGATGTATAAAGGGACAAGTGCCTTAGCAGAATGCAATCTAAAGCTTGTGTGGTTCAGAGATGAGAGCTCTACCATCTATTGCAAAGCCTGGGTTCCTGACGGGGACAATAGAATTCTCCCCACTGCATGTTACAATAGTAAAATTATCTGTTGGTCACCTGTTAAACAGATAAATCACTGAATTTAGTCTTCAAGATGCTGAAATAAGCACGTGTATCTGTAACATTCACTGTCTTCTTGGTAAACAACTCCAGTGTATATTTGGCCTTGTGGTTTAGGTTATTGTCCTGCTGTAATATGAATTAATCTCCCAGTGTCTGGTGGAAAGCAGATTGAACCAGGTTTTCATCTAGGATTTTGCCTGTGCTTAGCTGCCCTTAAAAATTACAAGTATACCCATAACGTGATGCAGCCATCACTATGCTTGGAAATGGGTAGAGTGGTACTCAGTAATGTATTGGATTGGATTTTCCCCAAACATAACTATATTTTTATTCAGGACAAAGAGTTAATTGCTTTGCCACAGTTTTTACAGTATTACTTTAGTGTCTTGTTATTCCAAAATATTTTGGAATATTTTTCTTCTGTACAGCTTCTTTCTGTTCACTCTGTCAATTAGGTTAGTATTGTGGAGTAACTACAATGTTGTTGATCCATCCTCAGTTTTCTCTTATCATAGCCAATCAACTCTGTAACTGTTTTAAAGTCACAATCACTGAGCGGTTTCCTTCCTCTCTGGCAACTGAGTTAGGAACGACGCCTGTATCTTTGTAGTGACTGGGTGCATTGATACACCATCCAAAGTGGAATTAATAACTTCACTATATTCAAAGAGATATTCAATGTCTACCAATAGGTGCCCTTCTCTCCCTGGTCTTTGTGGTTGAATCTATGACCGTACAGGTGTTGTGTGTGTGTGGTGTACAGAGATGAGATAGTCCTTAAAGAATCCTGTCAAACAATATTATTGCAAACCGAGTGAGTCCATGCAACTTATTATGTGACTTGTTAAGCACATTTTTACTCCTGAAAATGTGTAAACACATAATTCCACGTTATCATTATGGAGTATGTGTGTAGGCCAGTGACACAAAAATCTGAATTTAATCCATTTTCTCCAACAAAATGTGGGAAAAGTCAAGGGGTGTGATGAATGCTTTCTAGGACCATACGTCAGGACTACCGGGCATGATGACTCCTTGCTGTCCCCAGTCTGCCTGGCCCTGCTGCTATTCCAGTTTCAACTGTTCTGCCTGCGGTTATGGAACCCCTACCTGTCCCAGACCTGCTGTTTTCAATTCTTAATGATCGGCTATGAAAAGCCAACTGACATTTATTCCTGATTATTATTTGACCATGCTTGTCATTTATGAACATTTTGAAAATCTTGGCTCTCTCTAATTCTCTCCTTCTCTCTCTCTTTCTCTCTCTCGGAGGACCTGAGCCCTGGGACCGTGCGTCGGGGCTGCCGGGCGTGATGGCTCCTTGCTGTCCCCAGTCCACCTGGCCTTGCTGCTATTCCAGTTTCAGCTGTTCTGCCTGCGGTTATGGAACCGCCACCTGTCCCGGACCTGCTATTTTCAACTCTTGATGATCGGCTATGAAAAGCCAACTGAAAATTATTCATGATTATTATTTGACCATGCTTGTCACTTATTGTGACAAACATTTTGAACATCTTGGCATAGTTCTGTTATAATCTCCACCCAGCACAGCCAGAAGAGGACTGGCCACCCCTCATAGCCTGGTTCCTCTCTAGGTTTCTTCCTAGGTTTTGGCCTTTCTAGGGAGTTTTTCCTAGCCACCGTGCTTCTACACCTGCATTGCTTGCTGTTTGGGGTTTTAGGCTGGGTGTCTGTACAGCACTTCGAGATATTAGCTGATGTACGAAGGGCTATATAAAATAAACTTGATTTGATTTGATTTGATTCTAAAGGCACTGTAAATAGTGATGGCAGGGCTAGTTCAAACTGCATGGCTTGGTGAATAGATCATGGGAGACAAAAGTGAGGGACAATAATGAATAAAGATGCTCAAACAAGCACATGTATCTGTAGTGGGTGTTCTTCAACTCTGAAATGCACTAGACTGTGTAACACAAAATCCACAAAGAAAAGACAACAGGCAAATGCATATGTGGTCACAATGTCTAAATAGTGACAGCAGAGCTAGTTCAAACTGCAGTAGAATGGTTCTCCTCACAGGTGAGTGAATCAGACAATACTTGATGAATTAAACTTGCTTGATCTCTGGGAGCAGGACACAGGGGAGTTGAAAAGATTATGTGAGACAAAAGTGAGAGACAAGAATGAATCAAATAAATCATCACAGCAAAGGAATGCAGTTTGTGAGCTCAAAAATGTACATCCTGACAGTCTGAGGCAGGGTGATCACCAATCATTCTACTCCAACTATTGACAGGGGTAATGTGGCATTTCTTATTTGTCAGAATGAATGAAGTTAGTGGGCCCTGCCTAGATGACTGTATTCGATTTACACTACTTGTTCAATACATTTTTGAAGTCTTCCATTTTTACATGGAATAAACTGATAGCTAAAACAGTCCTTGTCCAAGAAGAACATGCAAGCTAGTGATAAAGCTATCTGCTTCTGCTAGCTAGCAACAGATCTGCTTGTTGCAACTAGCTAGCTCACTCTTCTAAGTTGGGAGTCATTTTACAGCTTACATTGATTGTATGACGTTTCTAAAACAAAATAGTTAGATTACAAATAAATGAACAAGACTATACCTGATAGCAGTTTGTCGGGCGGAGATCTCTCGCGAGATGTCACCAACTGTCTACTACCTTGACAGTGGTGCAAAGTACTTAAGTAAAACTACTTAAGTTGTTTTTTGGGGTATCTGTACTTTACTTTATTATTTCTATTTTTGACAACTTTACTTTTACTTCACTACATTCCTAAAAAAAAGAATGTACTTTTTACTCCATACAGGAATTTTTTATTATTTATACTTTTACTTTTGATACTTAAGTATATTTTTGCAATTTCATTTACATTTGATACTCAAGTACATTTAAAACCAAATACTTTTAGACTTTTACTCAAGTAGTATTTTACTGGGTGACTTTCACTTTTACTTGAGTCATTTTCTATTAAGGTATCTTTACTTTTACTCAAGTATGACGTTTGGGTACTTATTCCACCACTGTGCCTTAGATACGGATAACGTGATTGGCAGACGTGATCAGCAGAGATAGTAGAATGGATAGTACACAAGTTTTGATTGATTTACAGTTTAGTACTCAGCGAGGTTTGCCTGTCCAGCTAGCAAACATAAAAGTAAGTATTTTGAAAATCAAGAATTGACATTGCCAACAAACGGAAATGTGCTCAGAATAAATAAATATACACAATATGTAAAAACCAGCTCCTCCATCGACAGTGATTGATCATCTCGAAAACTAAAGCAGATAGTCTACCACCTAACACTAACATTTCAATTTATTGGTAAAGAGTTTGTTTACTATTTTCCCTCTACATTATGGGGTCAATCATTAGGGTCCAACTATGCCAATTATGATTATTAAGAGGTAGGCAGCACAAGGTCATTGCACTACTACCGTAATACTAATATTATGTTCTAATTATTGAGATGTAATTATTAATTAAAAACGGTTTCATAATAATATTCTTAACTGAATAAGAAGTCCTCTTATCTTAATAACAACTTATTAACTTTTTATACATTTAGTAGTTTGGGAGGGAATGTTGTTTTGCTCCTATTTCTGTTTTCCAATTTTATTACCTGACCTTTCCAGACCCATAGAAATACATCTTCTGAGGTTATTTTCATTCACAGATTGAGTCACTTCAATACATGAGGGAAATGTGTTGCTTTTATAGAATCCTACAGTTTCTTACCATCTTCCTTAATGTGCCGTTTCTCACAGATCCACAATTTTGACAAACACATTGGAAGTTTTCTTTCACCGTGTTACTTTCCTCACTTATTTTGGTGTACACCTGTTACATAATTTATTTTGCCACAGTTCCTGCTTTCACTTCAATGACCAATGGAGAAATTGCCATGTGGTTCGATTACTTACCTATAACTTTAACACCTCTGTAGCATAATCAGTCAAGTCACATTCCTGAAAGATATGATGACATGGTGCATTTGGAATACATTATCAGTTGATGGAACACGTTAGTACTTCAGGCTGCCTTGAAAGATGTATCTATATAAAATGGGGATATCACTCAGATGACTGGAGAAAAATGCGAATGTCACTTGTCAATGTTGTTTATGAATGGAAAAGTAGTGCTTGCTTGCCAAGTCTAATGTATTCAACCTCCATTACTGTCAATCCACTCTTATTCTTCTAATTCATTACTTCCTACATTTAAAAAGTATATGTCGGCATCCCAAATGGCTCCCGATTCCCTATATAGAGCCCCATGGGCCCTGGTCAAAGTAGTGCACTTTATTGGAAATAGGGTACCATTTGGGAGGTGGCCTATATCAGATTGGTTCATGTTGCTGTAGCCACCCTGATAGAGTGTATAATAGTGTTATTTCCTTTCAGAGCAGTCACAGTCAGTCAAAAAGCAGTTTAAATTGAACTCTGACTCCTTCACAGTGAGATGTGATGTATTCTGACGACTGGGACGTCTAATGAATCACAAAAAAATTATACAGGAGAGACTGTATAATATGCTTTTTTCTGCGTCCCAAACAGCACCTTATTAATTGTATAGGGCTCTGGTCAAAATGATTGCACTTAATAGGGAATAAGGTGCCATTTGGGACAAAACCCATTGTGTCAAGTGCCTCTGAGAAAAATCTGGAAAGTTCTCTGTGACAGCAGAGTGATCCAATTAAGATAGGTCTGTGCATGTCTAGTCTATACATGAGCGTGCACACACGCACATGCACGCGCGCACACACACACACACACGCTTAAATACACTCAGCATCTTTATGTGAGTAGTACCATCTCTAATAGTACCATCATGTCCTCTGAGTGAATTCAGTGCACATTGACTCATAACGTTACATGTCTTAATTAGATCTCTTGGCACATTGGATACTGATTAATCGAATATTATTAAAGAGGAAACATTCATGACATATTACATTGTCCTCAGGATGTTCTCCCTGCTGAGATAATAGAGTGAACCTATCATTAGATTGGTTACGTATATGCCAGATTATGAAGGCTCTCCTCATTTAATTTGGTTGTTGCGCGTCATACAGTATAGATATTGATATATTTATACACAAATAAACATGAGCTGTTTTTAGCCCGCTTCTTATCCGCCAGCTATACACCATCCATATAACTGTTTCTCTCTGGCCTCCTTATGATTTAAGCATACAAAGACCAAGATGCATCTATAGTTGAGCACACCAGATTTTTCATTTGAATGTATTTATTCCCCACTGAGTTTGTGATCCAAAATGAGAGCAGAAAAATCCTCTCCTCACAGGTCTGCTGATCCAGAGAAGTGTCTGACCCAGAGAAGTGTCTGACCCAGAGAAGTGTCTGATCCAAAGAAGTGTCTGATCCAGAGAAGTGTCTGACCCGGAGAAGTGTCTGATCCAGAGAAGTGTCTGACCCAGAGAAGTGTCTGACCCAGAGAAGTGTCTGACCCAGAGAAGTGTCTGACCCAGAGAAGTGTCTGATCCAGAGAAGTGTCTGACCCAGAGAAGTGTCTGACCCAGAGAAGTGTCTGATCCAGAGAAGTGTCTGACCCAGAGAAGTGTCTGATCCAGAGAAGTGTCTGACCCAGAGAAGTGTCTGACCCAGAGAAGTGTCTGACCCAGAGAAGTGTCTGACCCAGAGAAGTGTCTGACCCAGAGAAGTGTCTGTTTGTGCGTGTGAAATACTTTCTACAACAACAAATGGCACTGTTTTCACGAAGCCCCTCTCTCCGTGTTTGTAAATGGGAGCTATCAAGGTTGTTGACTCAAAGAAACAATCTCCTAACTTCCGTAAACACAGCATTCTTTATCAACCTCAAACACTGTGTACTTGGTCAACTTTAAAAATTATTTTGTAATAAAGCGTACACAAGTACAATACAAGTACAGTATCCGAGCATATCCTCCCATCAATGTTTCTCTCATGACATCACAGTGAGCCCCTTGCAGAACTGATCAAAGAAGGTCCTTGAGACGACTGGAAATAAGAAGTACTAATAAACAAGAGTCACCCTTGAAAAAGAGCTGTGGTTTCAAATTAAAAATTGTGAGGAAGAGAAGAGAAAGAGCCCCAGAATTCATCTGCACATTTTCCAGTCTCCACAGCAAAACTCTGGCAAAAATGGACTTCCTGCCAGCCCAAATATGGGCAGCCATTGATGAGGTGTGCAACCAATGACTCATCAGCTAGCCACCTACGTACACTAGCCTAACATGAGATATAGACGGAAAGAGATAGAGAGATAGAGACATAAAAAATGAGAAAAAATATGTACCACTGCACCGGTTGAAAAAGCAACCTTGTGCACAGATATTGACCTGCAAACCGACCCGCATGTTAGGTTACATCCATAGATCTGACAGGAGAGACAAAGCTTCAGAGGGAAATGCACAGTTTCTGCAGACTGTGATAAGTCCTTTGTTCCATTATAGGCAGTTGAAGTACACTATATATACAAAAGTGTGTGGACACCCCTTCAAATTAGTGGATTCGACTATTTCAGCCACACCCGTTGCTGACAGGTGTATAGCATTGAGCTCACAGCCATGCAATCTCCATAGACAAACATTGGCAGTAGAATGGCCTTACTGAAGAGCTCAGTGACTTTCAACGTGGCACCATCATAGAATGCCACCTTTCCAACAAGTCAGTTTGTAAAATGTCTGCGCTGCTAGAGCTGCCCGGTCAACTGTAAGTACTGTTATTGTGAAGTGGAAACGTCAACTCAGCCGCGGAGTGGTAGGCCAGACAAGCTCACAGAATGGGACGCCTCGGTTGCAACACTCACTACCGAGTTCCAAACTGCCTCTGGAGGCAACGTCAGTACAAGAACTGTTCGTCGGGAGCTTCATGAAATGGGTTTGTGGTGGTGTAAAGCTGGCCGCCATTGGTATCTGGAGCAGTGGAAACACATTCTCTTCGCTTCACCATCTGGCAGTCCGACAGACAAATCTCAGTTTGGCGAATGCTAGGAGAACGCTACCTACCCCAATGCATAGTGCCAACTATAAAGTTCGGTGGAGGGGAAATGGTGGTCTGGGGCTGTTTTTCATTGTTCGGGCTAGGCCTCTTAGTTCCAGTAAAGGAAAATCTTAATGCTATGTACAATGACATCCTGGACGATTCTGTGCTTCCAACTTTGTGGCAACATTTTGGGGAAGGCCCTTTCCTGTTTCAGCATGCCCTCGTGCACAAAGCGAGGTCCATACAGAAATGTTTTGTAGAGATTGGTGTGGAAGAACTTGACCAGCCTGCAGAGAGCCCTGACCTCAACCCCATCGAAACACCTTTGGTTTGGGATGAATTGGAACGCAGACTGCCCGACCTCACTAATGCTCTTGTGGCTGAATGGAAGCAAATCCCTGCAGCAATGTTCCAACATCTAGCGGAAAGCCTTCCCAAAATAGCAGCATATTAACACCCATGATTTTGGAATGTTCGACGAGCAGGTGTCCACATACTTTTGGTCATTTAGCATACATGTTGTGAGCACTGGTGTGTGGAGCCCGCCTACACTGATTGTTCTACAATTGGTCCCTGATACATCAATATTATGCAGAGAACTTGGGAAAAAATGATTGACTGCATTTGTTTGTTCACAGGAGAAGTATTGTGAGAGGACAAATCCGAGACGCCGCCTATGATTGAAAGTAAAGGGAGTCATAGCTAGACAATACAAATGCTGATCAATGTGCACAAAACCACCCAGCTCATACAGTAGTTTACCATTGTTAACCACGTTAGATGGTGACATCAATCAACACCATGGCCATGGATGTTTTGACATCTCTGTGTTCGATGCCGAGACAACTCAATATGAGATACATACAGGGCACTGTTGTCTCATTGACTCATCTATTTCAGAGTTCTATCAATTTGAATATGAATATGCATGGAAAGTAAATATATGAAAGATGCGTCGGGTAAATGTAAACACAACTGGAGACACCTTTGTCACCTTTGGAGCCTGTTATTGACACGGCAGCGCTACTGTAGCTAAACCAGTGTAGAAGCGGTTGGAAACTAACTGTTATTGCAAACCCATTGCTTCAATGTGGGCACCATTGAAATGCTATTAGATAGTGCAGCGTCTTTACCTAGTCAGCACTACTAATTCCTGACAGAACTGGTTACCTCACTATCTGGCCCCTGTTATGGATTGGTCCTTCCTTTCCAACTCATCACCGCATAATCATGAAGGCCTAGTGATTCATATCGTATTAGGTCTATGTCTCCCTAAAGGTGTTATGACATTATCCGTTTACCTCCCTCCCTGCAAAACAAGGGTTCCTCAGTATACCGTCCATCCAAATTGTAATGCCTCTCTGGTACTGCTGTTGTTATAGTTGATCCAGAGACGAACAGCAGGCTAGTGTCTTGCAGATTTAAACAGGGTTTGCTTTGTCGGCAGGGTCCGTGGCAGCAAACGTCCTGTTGATCATCACTGATACCAACACAAACACAAGCACCCTGTTGTGTCCACATCGACTCAGCTCAGTACTGAGGACCCATAGGTTATCAATTGGAAAGTGATATTGACAGACTGCATTGCCACACTAGGTATCTTACCACCTGTGAAAGTCATTAATTGAGCTGGCCCATGTGGTTATTATATGGTTATGAAGTAAACCATGCTGCTACGGCCTATTATGCCGTGGACATGGTATGGAGTTTGTAGACCCTGCTGGATATTGCATTAGCCAAAGTCAATTTCCTACAATCAATCGCCTGTTGTCATTTCAAACGGCAAAGTCTTTCAGCCCAAATGCTCAACGCTACATGTCATATTGATCCCAATTCACAGGCATTGTCTAACCAACGTTGACATTCAGTGGAGCCAATCGTTACTTGAGCCCTTGGACAATGGCCCAGAGTTCACCATGACTTCTAGATGAACACCAATGGGGTCATTGATCCAAGCCATTGGCTGTGTCCCAAATGGTACCATTTTTCCATTATAGTGCACAAATGTTGGGCTTTGGTCAAAAGAGGTGCACTATGTAGGGAATAGGTAGCCAATTGAAACACACACCATGAGACTCCAGCACTGCCCAGCCCTTGGCTGTCACTCACTTGGCCATCATCAAAAGAGGGAGAACAACACAGGTGAGGAGTGAAGAGAAGGTATATGGTCCCGTGTGGCTCAGTTGGTAGAGCATGGCGCTTGCAACGCCAGGGTTGTGGGTTCATTCCCCACGGGGGGACCAGGATGAATATGTATGAACGTTCCAATTTGTAAGTCGCTCTGGATAAGAGCGTCTGCTAAATGACTTAAATGTATATGGAGAGAAAGTATCAGAGATGTCTGGGGATTGAGAGGAGGTGAGACCTGGCGTCTGGGTGAGGAAAAAGCAGTGAGACTGTTCCTGTTTGATCTCCAGGAAGAGTAGCGGCTGCCTTGGCAACAGCTAATGGGGATCCTAATAAATACTAAATACTGTGTCTGCATGGGCACACTCTGGTGGTTTGTAGTAGGTGTATTATGTAATTGAGAATGACAGGCACATGTATTGTATTCTCTCTTGAACTGTATTCTATTACACTCTGTACAAAATTATAAAAAGTATTTTACAAACTCCCATTTTCTACAGTCTGCAAGCAATCAATATATTGGCTTAGTTTAGGTATTTAAGGTTTTGTTCTTATCATACAACAAAGAGGGTAAATTTTCTTCTAAATGACAGTGCTCCTTGCAGTGACCTTACCTTCTTTCCTTCACTTCTTGTTCTGCACTCCTGTCTCTCTGCGAAGGCCTTATCTTTAAGTAGGTAGACCAGGGCACTCTGTCCCCACTAAGGGTACCCAGGAATAAACCCACCCCTATTACAAAGACAGAGACAGAGATGAGTTACATAGACAGGTCATGGGGCACCCCATCATCATCATGTGGGAGAAGATGGACACTGGTCCCCATAATGGTTAAAGAGGATTGTTCTGTGTGTACAGGAAAGTAAGGGTATGGATCTACAGTACAGGGGGTATTTTAACTATAAAGGCCTTCAGAGGAAACCAGACACGGAATGAGAGGTCATTAAAGTCTGTAGGAAATTGAGACCTTGGGCTAGATTCAATCAGTTTACAATTGGCTCATTCATCCCCCTCCTCTCCCCTGTAACTATTCCCCAGGTCGTTGCTGCAAATGAGAACGTGTTCTCAGTCAACTTACCTGGTAAAATAACGGTAAAATAAAAAAATAAAAATCAGACTCAACGTTAACCGGTGATAGCAGACACCTGCATAGTGGATGTTTCGGTGGTGTTGGAGATGGAACTGCGTTGGAGCCGTCAAATCGGTGAGCAGATGCTCTTGTGATCATTGTCAAGAAGACACACCCTCCCCACTCGCGTTAGAAGTTCAGAACAAGAGAGTGTTGGCTATATAGAAATAATGACACTCAAATAGGAAAATCATTCAACCAAATTAGGAAGATTTCTATCATCCTAACCCGAGCTGTATATTACATCTCACATTCCAGTGTTCAAAATTGTAAACAAGGCTGCATGGGATTTCTCTTAAAGCGACACCGTGCTTGGAGTTTGCCGGAAGGCATCTAAAGGACTCTCAGACCATGAGAAACGAGTTTCTCTGGTCTGATGGAATCAAGACTTAACTCTTGTCCTGAATGCCAAGCGTCATGTCTGGAAGAAACCTGGCACTGTCACACCCTGATCTGTTTCACCTGTCTTTGTGCTTGTCTCCACCCCCTTCCGGATGTTGCCCATCTTCCCCATTATCTCCACATTATCTCCACTGTATTAATACCTGTGTTCTCTGTTTGTCTGTTGCCAGTTCGTTTTCTCCGTCAAGCCTACCAGCGTTTACACCTTGTTCTTGTCTTTTTCTAGTTCCTGTTTTCTAGTTTTCCCAGTTTTGACCGGTCTGCCTGCCATTCTTTACCTTGTCATACCACCCTGGATTACTGACCTCTGCCTGCCCTTGACCTGTCATTTTGCCTGCCCCCTGTTCTGGTAATTAACTTTTGTTACTTCGACACTGTCTGCATCTGGGCCTTCTCCTGAAATGTGATAGGCATGTGGTGAAGCTGGCAGCATCATGCTGTGGGGATGTTTTTCAGCGGCAGGGACTGGGAGACCAGTCAGGATTGAGGGAAAGATGATCCTTGATGAAAACCTGCTTCAGAGCGCTCAGGACCTCCGACTGGGGTGAAAGGTTCACCTTCCAAACAGGACAATGACCTTAAGCACACAGCCAAGACAACACAGGAGTGGCTTCGGGACAAGTCTCCGAATGTCCTTGAGTGGCCCAGCCAGAGCCCGGACTTGAACCCGATCGAACATCACTGGAGAGACCTGAAAATCGCTGTGCAGCGACGCTCCCCATCCAACCTGACAGAGCTTGAGAGGATCTGCAGAGAAGAATGAGAGAAACTCCACAAATACAGGTGTGCCACGCTTGTAGCGTCATACCCAAGAAGACTTGAGGCTGTAATCGCTGTAAATAGCCAAATGGTATGTGTAACCTTGTATAAGTGGTGTGGATTCAGGCCATAATAATTTTGCTGTCTGGGTTTGCAAATAACGCCATGGCTATTGCGAATATTTGACAATGGCACAGACAGGTAGGCAGTTCTACCCCACACTATTGTTTTCTGCACTTGATATTGATATTTAATTCATACAACAACTAATTAGGCTAAGCTTAAACCCTATGATTATTGGGATATCAAGACTGTTGTATGGACTCCTGCCACAATGTAAGCAAATCACATTCCTCATAGGAAATCGCATTATATCCCACTTGAATCCATTCTGAAAATCCTACGTTTTTCCCACTGCTGCTCCCCCCCTTTATTCTTTCACAAACAATTATATATTCATACATTTCAGCGCTGCTAGGAATGGTTTAACAACAATCAGAACAGTTGCGTAGCATTTATAGAGCAAAAGCACATCTCAGTCAACTGTAGGGGATGTTGAGGGGTCACCAGCAGGTCATGCTAATTTGTTGTCTGTTGTCCTGGCGGTGTATTGACCTGTTTCTGGGAGATCTCCTCTTGTGATTTTTACTTGGGGAATAGGTGCCATACACAGGGGGCAGAGAAGTAGAGGTGCCAATTAATACAATACTGAAACAGCCTTTACTCTGACCTCGTGCATGCATTCGTGTGTGCTTCTCACACACTTTCTCATACTAAACAACAGGGGGTTTACACTTGCAGATGATACACTTGCAGATGTTGCTGTAATGAATACTCAGGGAGAAAAAGGTGTAGATTCACACGCAGCGCGTGGCAGGTGTTAATTTCGCCTTCACTGAAGGCAGGAATCGTGGTTACAGGCAGGCAATGGTCATACACAGATAGGCAAACAGGCAGGTGAATCAAAACTAGGACTGAAGGCTATAACTGGTTCTCGCAAACGAGCTAGGAACAGGCTTAGTAGAGTCAAAACAAACAATACCTCACAAAGGCACGGACAGAATGAACGGAACTAAATAAGGAGCTGATGAGACCAGGTGAGTAACTAACACAGGTGAAAGCAATGAACAAAAATGAAAGACAGGGCTACGTTCAAGAACACGAAGAAACAGAGCTACGTTCAGGAACACAACGAGACAGAACACAAGGTTGACTAAGAAAAATAAATACAGAGCCTTACAGTTGCACTTGTTGTAGCCTCCATTGCAGGAGACAAGGCAGAGATTAAGCCTGCTGCTGAGAGATACAGTATAAAAGCAAGCACTGCACACCTAGAAGGTTGTGACAAGTACTGTGACTGACAGAGTTCATTTAGACATACATTGCAAACACTAAGTTTTAAAAAATGTACCCATGGAGACGCATGTTTATTTAATTATTTATTGACCCCTATTTTACCAGGTAAGATGATTGAGAACATGTTCTATCTCACAGCAACGACCTGCATGGGGAATAGTAACAGGGGGAGAGGTGATGAATGAGCCAATTGGAAACTCGGGATGATTAGGTGGCCATGATGGTATGGACACCAGGGTTAACAACCCTACTCTTACAATAAGTGCCATGGGATCTTCAGTGACCACAGAGAGATAGGACACCCGTTTTAACGTCCCATCTGAAAGATGGCACACTATGCAGTGCAATGTCCCCTTCACTGCCCTGGGGCATTGGGATCTCCTTGGACCAGAGGGAGGAGTACCCCCTACAGCAGTAACAGTAGTAGTAGTCGTAGCAGTAGCAGTAGTAGTAGTAGCAGTAGTAGTAACAGTAGTAGTAGCAGTAGTAGTAGAAGTAGCAGTAGCAGCAGTAACAGTAGTAGTAGCAGTAGCAGTAACAGTAGTAGTAGTAGGAGCAGTAACAGTAGTAGGAGCAGTAACAGTAGTAGTAGCAGTAGCAGTCGTAGCAGTAGAAGTAGCAGTAGTAGCAGTAAGAGTAGTAGTAGCAGTAGTAGTAGAAGTAGCAGTAGCAGCAGTAACAGTAGTAGTAGCAGTAGCAGTAGTAGTCGTAGCAGTAGCAGTAGTAGTAGAAATAGCAGTAGTAGCAGTAGTATTAGTAGAAATAGCAGTATTAGCAGTAACAGTAGTAGTAGCAGTAACAGTAACAGTAGTAGTAGCAGTAGCAGTAGTAATAGTAGTAGCAGTAACAGTAGTAGTAGCAGTAACAGTAGTAGTAGTAGTAGCAGTAGCAGTAGAAATAGTAGTAGCAGTAACAGTAGTAGTAGCAGCAACAGTAGTAGTAGCAGTAGCAGTAGTAGTAGTAGTAGTAGCAATAGTAGTAGTAGTAGTAGAAGTAGTACTAGAAGTAGCAGTAACAGTAGTAGTAGCAGTAGTAGTCGTAGCAGTAGTAGTAGAAGTAGCAGTAGTAGCAGTAGTAGAAGTAACAGTAGTAGTAACAGTAACAGTAGTAGTAGCAGTAGCAGTAGTCGTAGCAGGAGTAGTAGCAGTAGTAGTCGTAGCAGTAGTAGTAGCAGTAACAGTAGTAATAGAAGTAGCAGAAGTAGCAGTAGTAGCAGTAGTAAAAGTAGCAGTAGTAGCAGTAACAGTAGTAGTAGTATCAGCAGCAGTAGTAGTCGTACCAGTAGTAGTAGAAGTAGCAGTAGTAGCAGTAACAGTAGCAGTAGCAGTAGTCGTAGCAGGAGTAGTAGCAGTAGTAGTCATAGCAGTAGTAGTAGCAGTAACAGTAGTAGTAGAAGTAGCAGTAGTAGCAGTAGTAAAAGTAACAGTAGTAGCAGTAACAGTAGTAGTAGTATCAGCAGCAGTAGTAGTCGTAGCAGTAGTAGTAGAAGTAGCAGTAGTAGCAGTAACAGTAGTAGTAGCAGTAGCAGTAGTAGTTGTAGCAGTACTAGTAGTAACAGTAGTAGTAACAGTAGTAGTAGTCATAGCAGTAGTAGTAGCAATAGTAGAAGTAGCAGTAGAAGCAGTAACAGTAGTAGTAGCAGTAGTAGCAGTAACAGTAGTAGTAGCAGTAACAGTAGCAGTAGTAGTCGTAGTCGTAGCAGTAGAAGTAGAAGTAGCAGTAGTAGCAGTAACAGTAGTAGTAGCAGTAACAGTAGTCGTAGCAGTAGTAGTAGCAATAGTAGAATTAGCAGTAGTAGCAGTAACAGTAGTAGTAGCAGTAACAGTAGTAGTAGCTGTAGCAGTAGTAGTTGTAGCAGTACTAGTAGTAACAGTAGTAGTTGCAGTAGCAGTAACAGTAGTAATAGCAGTAGCAGTAGTCATAGCAGTAGTAGTAGCAATAGTAGAAGTAGCAGTAGTAGCAGTAACAGTAGTAGTAGCAGTAGTAGTCGTAGCAGTAGTAGTAGAAGTAGCAGTAGTAGCAGTAACAGTAGTAGTAGTAGTAACAGTAGCAGTAGTAGTCGTAGCAGTAGCAGTAGTAGCAGTAGTAGTAGCAGTGACAGTAGTCATAGCAGTAGTAGTAGCAGTAACAGTAGTAGTAGCAGTAGCAGTAGTCGTAGCAGGAGTAGTAGCAGTAGTAGTCGTAGCAGTAGTAGTAGCAATAACAGTAGTAGTAGAAGTAGCAGTAGTAGCAGTAGTAAAAGTAACAGTAGTAGCAGTAACAGTAGTAGTAGTATCAGCAGCAGTAGTAGTCGTAGCAGTAGTAGTAGAAGTAGCAGTAGTAGCAGTAACAGTAGTAGTAGCAGTAGCAGTAGTAGTTGTAGCAGTACTAGTAGTAACAGTAGTAGTAGCAGTAGTAGTCGTAGCAGTAGTAGTAGAAGTAGCAGTAGTAGCAGTAACAGTAGTAGTAGTAGTAACAGTAGCAGTAGTAGTCGTAGCAGTAGCAGTAGTAGCAGTAGTAGTAGCAGTGACAGTAGTCATAGCAGTAGTAGTAGCAGTAGCAGTAACAGTAGTAGTAGTAGCAGTAACAGTAGCAGTAGTAGTCGTAGCAGTAGTGGTAGAAGTAGCAGTAGTAGCAGTAACAGTAGTAGTAGCAGTAACAGTAGCAGTAGTAATAGTAGTAGCAGTAGTCATAGCAGTAGTAGTAGCAATAGTAAAAGTAACAGTAGTAGCAGTAGTAAAAGTAACAGTAGTAGTAGCAGTAGCAGTAGTCGTAGCAGTAGTAGTAGCAGTAGTAGTAGCAGTAGCAGTAACAGTAGTAATAGCAGTAGCAGTAAAAGTAGCAGTAGAAGTAGCAGTAGTAGCAGTAGTAAAAGTAACAGTAGTAGTAGCAGTAGCAGTAGTCGTAGCAGTAGAAGTAGAAGTAGCAGCAGTAGTAAAAGTAACAGTAGTAGTAGCAGTAGCAGTAGTTGTAGCAGTAGTAGTCGTAGCAGTAGTAGTAACAGTAACAGTAGTAATAGCAGTAGCAGTAGTCATAGCAGTAGTAGTAGCAATAGTAGAAGTAGCAGTAGTAGCAGTAACAGTAGTAGTAGCAGTAGCAGTAACAGTAGTAGTACCAGTAACAGTAGCAGTAGTAGTCGTAGCAGTAGTAGTAGAAGTAGCAGTAGTAGCAGTAACAGTAGTAGTAGCTGTAGCAGTAGTAGTTGTAGCAGTACTAGTAGTAACAGTAGTAGTAGCAGTAGCAGTAACAGTAGTAATAGCAGTAGCAGTAGTCATAGCAGTAGTAGTAGCAATAGTAGAAGTAGCAGTAGTAGCAGTAACAGTAGTAGTAGCAGTAACAGTAGTAGTAGCCGTAGCAGTAGTAGTCGTAGCAGTACTAGTAGTAACAGTAGTAGTAGCAGTAGTAGTCGTAGCAGTACTAGTAGCAGTAGCAGGAACAGTAGCAGTAGCCATAGCAGTAACAGTAACAGTAGTAATAGCAGTAGCAGTAGTAGTCGTAGCAGTAGCAGTAGTAGTAGCAGTAGTAGTTGTAGCAGTAGTAGTAGAAGTAGCAGTAGTAGCAGTAACAGTAGTAGTAGTGGTAGTAGTAGCAGTAACAGTAGTAGTAGCAGTAGTAGTTGTAGCAGTACTAGTAGTAAGAGTAGTAGTAGCAGTAGTAGTAGTAGTAGCAGTAGCAGTAGTAGTCGTAGCAGTAGTAGTAGAAGTAGCAGTACTAATAGTAACAGTAGTAGCAGTAGTAGTCGTAGTAGCAATAGTAGCAGTAGCAGTAGTAGTCATAGCAGTAGCAGTAGCAGTAGTCATAGCAGTAGTAGTAGCAGTAGTAGAAGTAGCAGTAGTAGCAGTAACAGTAGTAGTAGCAGTAATACTCGTAGCAGTACTAGTAGTAGCAGTAGTAGTCGTAGCAGTAACAGTAGTAGTAGTAGCAGCAGTAACAGTAGTAGATGAAGCACTATTTAGTTTAACAGTACTAGTACTAGTAGTACTAGTACATTACTATTATATTGTAGTAACCGTAGTTACCCACAGACACAGTTTCTTGTAAATATTAACATGTATACATGCAGTATGTTCTTTCTATATAACATTAGCACATTGTTACATTGTAGTGCATGGTATGTGTAGCAATGATGCAGGGGTTGCCTCTGTTTGGGCACGACGCTGACTCTGCTACTGGGTGCAAATGCTTCAAGCAGCCTCTGAAATAGCATAGTGAAGAGCTGGCATGGGCCATGTAAAATGGCTTGTGCAGAGGCAGCAGTGGATGCAATGGTGGTGATTCCTCACAACTTTTCCTCCCACCCTTATGGGCATGTGTGTACATACGGGTATCAGTAGGCTACATTCATCTTAAATGATGTTAGTGCATACAGAGTACGGGGTAGTTCAAATAGAGAGATCAGAGTTATAGATTAGTTTAGATTACTGCAATGTGTCCCCCTTTCACCCGTAAAAATGTATAGGAATATTACTACTAAAAACTCATACAAGCACTTATGAGTTGTAAATGCCCAGGCAAATACACAGGTCACAGAAGGTTTTTCTAGATCATGCCAGTATGCGAGTTGGATGGTTTGTTTTTTTGCTGCTGTCTGGCATGTACTCCTCTGCCTTCTCAGATCCTAATTAACAGTGTTAGAGCTCTCCACAGTTTTCCTCTGTCTGTCCTGTTGGCCTATCTTCAGCGGCTTTTTGTCCCAAATGGAACCCTATTCAATACATAGTGTACTACTTTTGATCAGAGCCTTGTCAAAAGTAGTGCACTGTATAGGGAATAGGGTGCCATTTGGCCCGCCATCACTGTCTCACATTGGGGGTTTTCCTGAACAGCGGGTGAACCCCACTCTCCACTGCTGAGTGTCTAATAACTGATCTGATTACACAATTAGTGGAGTTGACTTGGTATCTTCAGTTCTGTACATTTATGTAACTCAATGGCTTTATCCCAAATGGCACCCTATCCCCTACATGGAGATTTCAAGTCAAGTCTGGGCCCTGGTCAAAAGTAGTGCACTATAATATAGGGAATAGTGTGCCATTTGGGATGCGCCCTTGGTATCCCCACATGATCTGTAAATGAATGTACCTCAGTGACAGATAAGTAACACGATCGCTCCTCCATACTGCTTAAACGTTCACACCTGTTGTTATTGCATAGTAAAATAGTAATATACGTGTTATTATACAAGTATCAGAGTTTAATCTAATGGCCAGGCTACATGCACGCACAAGCATGATTCTCCCTGTAACAGCATACCTCTATGTCGTTTGCCTGCATGCCACTTAAATTACCTTAAGTGCCATTTCAGACCTCGTAAAGAATGTCAGCGCAGCAGCGTTCAGATGTCCTGACTCAACTCCCCTTTGTCACCAGTGTGTCGGTTGTAGTGAGTGGGGTCGCCACCGCCACTAGTGAGTAAGGTCTACGCGTCATTACTGTATGTTTGTCTCTTTCTCCAGTTATGCGGGATGCCACCCATGTCACATACTCTATCACATTATGACTTACATAGTGCACGTGGGCTTGAAGCCCCCAATCTTCTATGACTATTTACTACTCCCGTATGAGCTTTCAGCCATGTGTCTGTCCTTTTATGGACCTCATGATGTTGTCATTAAGAAACGGGGAGGATCAGTTAGGAGCTTCAACTCGTGTTGCTTGTTGTTTATATAATGTTGAGTCATGTTGTCCGAGTTTTTGATCCAAATCATGCACAGCCGCCCCCTTAAACAGTTGTAGATAGGCCTGCCTATAGCGCAGTTAGAGCCAAGAAATCCACGAACTTGACGCCCCTATCGGTGCTCTCCCTCCCTGCAGCACTGGGAGGAATGCGGGCGTTCCGAAAGCCCATACAGGCGGGGGAGTGTGTTGGCTGCTGCAGCAGCATGTTTTCATTGCTTCAGTCTATCTTCTACAACAACTTTTGATTGACGTGTCACCTGTTTCAGATTTTGCTGCGTCAATTCAGAATCGTTGGAAAGTCATGCACCTACTATTTGACTACACATAATGTTGAACTGGGGTTGGGCAAGCCAAGGGTCATGCATGCAAAGGTTTTATTTTCACTGCCGCCGTTATCCCCTAACTAAACCTTTTATTCAACTCAGCCCACTAGACATCAATTGCCAAACACCTAGCAGCTGCTCTGTCAATATAAGCTTTATTTGCTTGCACCTGTAGCCCATAACCATATAGTTTACCCAAAATTATAATGATTTTTTAATCATCAAGGTAATGATTTTAGTTATCCCATCTTGTGCCCTATAGGCTACTTCATAATTTTGCAGATATGGCGCGCGACATAATATTATGTTCACTTGAGGCGCTTATAGCACTATATCCCATGATAGTCTATATATCTACTGTAAACTATGTAGACAACAGCTCCCCCTTCGGTGTCCATGCTCATGCGTCCATCTCTGCCTAGTTTCCTGCTCACATCGTCTTTCTCTCTCCCTCCACTTCTCGATCACCCTCCCTTTCCTGTCCCTTCCGCCCTCCCTCTACACACTCATACGCACACATGCATGCTTATCCCCCACGCCCCCCCCCCCCCACCCCCCCCCCCCACCTTCAGGCTGGCTCATTCACTTCCATGTGTTATCCACGCAGAGATTCCGACTCAGAGCAGGGGGGGCGGGGTAGGATAAATACTATTGAGAAGAGGACACAAGGCACACTGAGACTGAAACCCACTTTGCAGTGCAAGACCCACAAGCAGGACTCCGAAGCCGGGAGTAAAAGTACCAACGATATATTGGAGCTCGTAAAGGAAAGACAAGAACCCATATTCTGCTTTCAGTACTTTTTGGAGCTTCAATATACAATCAATTCGATATTTGGCTATAGTCAGTTTATCTGGATATAGCAGCCAAGAAAAGTTGGTAGTACACTCTTTGGAGTTTGGTCAGAGTCGTTTTATTTGACATTTGCTTGTGGAAGTGGACACTGCTCTAGAACTTGGGATCGATTCCCGACACAGTCGGGTCTGGACTTGCCATTTACAGTTTCTGCCGTCGCCCCTTGCTGAACGTTTTGGCCCGAACATTCTTCGATGACAACATGAAGACTTCGAAAGTTGCCTCCTGAATCCAGCTCGAGGAATTGTGGACCTTTGGATGGAGAGTGTGCACTACTAGAACGTTCTTGAGGTACGGTAGTAGCCTATTCTATTGGTTGATTCCTTTTACGTGTTTTGTTGCTTTGACAGTTCAATATTGTGCTTGGTCAATAGTGCTTGGTGAAATAGTTGGTATTCCAAGTACATATTTATTTTTGTCTTGATGTGTTTACATGGAAGCTTATGTGAGGAAACCTGCTAGACTTTGGGAGAGTTGAGGTACTGGAATGTTAGCATCAGTTTAGTCAGTGCAGCGCCGGGCGTATTGAGACTCAGTCGCTGTACATGGTGCTGAACAATAACCGTCTGACTCGGTCGCTGTCCATGGTGCTGAACAAGGAAAGTCGGGTTCAGTCTAAAGCTCTGTCAAAGTCTTTCCGTTTGTCTGCCGTCGTCCTATTGGTGCATTATTGTGACTTCAGAACACATTATTGCAGCAACCTGCACATTGGATTCATGATTAGCCTACGAGAACACGACACAACATGAGGAGCTTTATGCATGTGAAACAAGCATGCAAATGCAAATAAAGTTTCAACAGGTCTTACACGTATTGCTCCACGTCCATTAGGGTATTTTGTAGGAGCCAAGGAACTATCATTCCACCTTGTGAATAGCCGTCCAGATCCATTTGGGCAGCACGGATCCGAACGGTATATGTTGCATTATGTGATCTCAAAATATCTTCTACATATCAATGATATCATGTAATTACTTTACCCTTGGAGATACTGTATCAACTTGATGACTCCACTGTAAGTTTTCACTCAGCCGGGCAATATTTCTCAATGTCCCTGCGCACTACGTTTCATTTCATATAGTGTTACTTTACAGACACGGACACAGACAGACATCATGAGAAACCGTCTGCAATGAGCTTGTCAATTGGAAGTGATTTTGATGACAGCGTGAAGTTGTATCATGTTTATCATGAATGTCAGACATAAACAATTCTGCCGTGGGAGTGGTCATCTATTGTCATATGTTAAAAGCAGCAGAAGGGTATATGCATTGCATTCATCAACAGGTTGCTCTACCAAAGTTTCTCAGTCTTCAGTGGTGGTTCCTTTTAACGGTTCAATATTTCCAACTGTCATGGTCGTACCCTGCTGAACTCTGATGAATCTCTGAATTTGATTTGAGTTAATAATGTCTGATGAGAGCCTATCATTTGATAACGCAGCATTTGCTATTGCTTGAATAAAGAATAGCACATACTGTATAGCAATGATTTCATGATTACCATTTCAGTCTTTGTTTATTCAATGACTCTGAAACTAGAAGAACACTTCATAATCATCAAACGGTGTCTACTGGCTTTATTGACCTTCCCAATGCATGATGTCAGTGCATGTTGTTTTGGCATGACTCAGCATTCATGTCAGTGCATGTTGTTTTGGCATGACTCAGCATTCATGTCAGTGCATGTTGTTTTGGCATGACTCAGCGTTCATGTCAGTGCATGTTGTTTTGGCATGACTCAGCGTTCATGTCAGTGCATGTTGTTTTGGCATGACTCAGCGTTCATGTAATGCTTTGGAACTTAAGACACATGGGATGACTTGTTTTCAAATCAAGATGTTCATTTGCTAACTGGCTGCCTGCTGGTATTGTACAGCATTCACCTCCAAAAGTGCATTTGGAAAACACACACACACGTTTGCCACAGAAACTGAACAGACTCTCACCATAGGTCTCCAAAACAAAGGGGGACTTTTAGAGGCAGTAATGCTTTATAATGTGAATAATTAGGATACATGTGTTAAAGTGCTAACAAACAAGTCAGCTCTCATAGAAAGACACAGAGGGGGTACACTTGGATGGAAACAGGCATATTTAAAGGTTGCCAAAAGCTGAGTGACATTCAGTGTGGGAGAGAGCCTTTCTCTCACACCCATCACAAGTGGGTCTAAGTAGTAGTCTATGTAGTCTTGGGCTGTGTTGATTTTCCTCATCAGCGCCCTTTTTCTTGTGGTCTCACGTGAATTTGTAAAACGAGAGTCAAACGGCCACAGAGTCGAAGGGTGGTGCCCTGCATGTGCCTGCCTTGGCTTGCACATGGCACGCAATTGAAAAGATACAGCGTGAGCCATTTCATGAACTTGATGGCACCGAGCGCAAAGGGTCTTTGCTTCCTTCAAGTTTTTTACTTTTGTCATGAAAGTCAGCAGAAAGAGAGCAATCTTACAGAGAAAGGACAAAATGGGGACAGGAAGTAAAAATGACCTTGCAGCTTGCTTTCTCTCATCTTTCCCTTCTCCAACCTCTGCACAAAAAGATACAAAGTGATAGAAGATTTGGGGATTTGCTGGCCACCAGCAGCAGCTGTGTCCTTCATCTGCTGCATGTTACCTTTTCAGAAGAACCAAGGAGATGTCCCTGTGTTAATACAGTTCATATACAGATTACATGCAGTGCAGAGTAGAGCAAATAACAATGTATTGTCTGTGTGGCAATATACTATGACTAGAACTTGTTTAGAGCTTGACAGCCATAGGTAAATACACTGTCAACTGATCTATGATTGCCTTCAAAACAACAACATACAAAGGGTAATGGTTTCTATGGCAGCAATAGAACTCCTAACACCCCCCCCCCCCACACACACACACACACACACACACACTTACTTTCTCACAGCGCTCCATTTTCATTAGTCATGCAAACAAATGGCCCTTCTGCCTTAAAGCACTTCTTCCATCTCTGCAGATCCCCTGTGAAGTCTTGAATCATTGTACACCTTCAACATGTTGTACACAGTCCTAAGTGCACATTCACAGAGAGAAACAGGAGTGTTTTTCACTGGGCTGTTAGCGCTGTTGGATACATGGTGTTATGCAAAGCACATCATCGTCTCTTTGATGAAAAGTGACACTTGAAAACTGTGCATCGCAGCACAAACAGAGAGCACCTGATGGTAATTTAGCCTTTTCCCCTCTTCTCAATTTTACAACAATATGCACCAAAAATGTATAACAGCTGTTGCCATAACTACCAACTGCTGACGCCGAGGCTGCCTGCTTTTGCAGCAATGTTGTTGTCAACAGCAAGATAGAGCGAGAGAAGGGGAGTAGAGAGGAACTATAAAGAGAGACAGCCGGGCATTTTTCCTTTCTCTCCTCAGTTTTCGCCTCACCAGAAGCCCGTTCATGGAGCTTCCGGCTGGTATCTGGGAGGCAGAGGGAGGAGAGAGAGTGAGAGACATGCTCCCACACAAAGCATAGGTCTACCTCAGAGGGAGGGTATAGGAAGGAGGCTTTTGCAGAGCGAGATGGACGGGGAAAGGAGTGATAGGGTCTAGCTTTACAGGATGCAGGTGCACCGCCACTGAGAAAACAAGGGAAGGAGGAGGCCTTGCTGAAGTTTTTGCAAGCATTTCATGTTTTTTGGTATATCACTCTGCACCTGGTTATACGACTTGTTCCTCAACACACCCCAATAACGTAGCCAAGACTTAGAAACTTACTTGTAATATTTGAATATTCATGAACTACTCAGCATCATTTGGTGGATTAATCCTGTTTCAGGGCTTCTTTGGACGTTAATCAGTAGCACAAGAAGACTGGGCTGCCACAGTGACACATGGCAGGAAGAATAGCCTTGCCCTGCATGCATGAGAAAGTTGTTGCTGAGCAACAGTCTTCTTCTCTCCTTATTCCCTCCTTAGCCCCCAAAACGCCCCAAACCCAAGTAGCCATAACACCTAGACATTGTGCAAACTCATCAAGTATAAGGTGCCACATGAAGAGTCCAGCACAGGGACATTGATCTTGTGTGCTCTTTGCTGCAAGGCCAGATAGGGGTATTCATATACGTGACTTGACAGATACAGATGTAGGATCTTAATTGGAGCCAGTTTGTTACAGAAGGAAAATAACATTGGAGCAACAGGAAATGTGAATAATTATGTGGAGAGTATAAGTGACTCTAAGCGTTGTCTGCAGTTCCCAATGGCAACGCGCTGGCACAGACGTCAGCCTGACGCACACTGGTTAGCGTTTAGTGGCACATTCCCGTGTGTGGGAGGAAACAGTGAGAGAGAGAGATTGAGAGAGAGAGAGCAGAGGCTAGCCCGCTGCGAAGGACTGTAATTGCAGGTCCACACACTGTTATTATACTCTGGACCCTCATTCATTTGTTCACTGGAGAGATCTGATGCTGCACAGAAATGCACAGTAATGCTAATCACAGGCTCAACACTCAAGTGGGGATAAATGTAATCAGAGGGCCAGGATTTTTTTCATTTCACCTTTATTTATACAGGTATGTCAATTAAGTAAATGAAGACCAAATATGTATTAACAATGACAACATGTGCAGGTTGCAATGAGTATAATCATCATATGAAAATCAAATATTAGTTAGTTCTGAAAAATTCCTGAATTCACCATTGGCACGAGGTTCATATTGGTAGGTGCTGATCAGAGAATTGTTACACTTAGTGACCTGTCATGTTTCGTTTTTTTGTCTCCCCTTTATCCAACAGACACATCTTTGACACATGACTGTCTGTCTGTCCCACTGAAGCCTTTGAGCCCCATCCAATTTCTCAGAGACTAAACCAACAAGGTCCAAGCAACCGAAGTCACATCGCAACAAATTGCATAAATAGAGGAGAGAGAAAAGAGTGAAATCGATTTGTGTCCCCTCGAAACGTCCTCTCAAAGCGACCACACAATGACGTGGTCACCTCCCCAGTCCGGGCCCTTAGTGGCCCTTTTGGCCCTCCTTTTCCTCGGTTTGACTTCCAGCGTCCCTTCCGGCCCGGCCTCTGATACCTGCGCCACCCTGGAGCAGAGCCGCTTCTTCGGGCTGTTCTCTTCGACCGCCAACCTGCCCTCCACGCCGTGCTCCTGGACCCTGCAGAACCCAGACCCTCGCCGCTACACCGTCTACATGAAGATCACCAAGCCCACCGACTCCTGCCTGCCCCGCCAGGTCAAGACCTTCCAGTTCGACTCCTTCATCGAGACCTCTCGCACCTACCTGGGTATGGAGAGCTTTGATGAAGTCGTCAGATTGTGCGATGCTTCAACGTCTGTAACCTACCTGGAGTCCAGCAAGCAGTTCCTGCAGCTCCGCAAGGTGGCGCCAAGACACGGCCTGGAGATTGTGGAGGGAGAGAGCAGCGGTGAGTTCAAGGCCGAGTTCCTGGTGGTGGGCAAGAGGAACCCCAGTATGCCAGCCTGTCAGAAGCTGTGCCAGTGGCTGGAGAATTGTTTGTCCACCAGCACCCATCTCAACCCCTGCGGCATCATGAACACCCCCTGCCAGTGCTGGGAGACCCCCGTCAGGAAGCCCGGCGGCTGCTACCGCGGAGGCGTCTACCTGGAGAAGTGCACCCCAACCCCCCGAGACACTGGACGTGACATTGTCCGCGACGTCGAGATCATAAGTGAGTAGAGTTACCACCATTTCATCTGCTCATTGTGTTATGCTCAATGTCCATGGCTCCACATGTTTGTTTTTGTTAAGAGTGCAGAGTCTAGACTAGATCTCCGTCTGGCTGATTGGAGACATGTTCCCTTGGAAGCACAATATCCTCAAGTTGATTCCAACTCATCAACCCTACCTCACTCTCCATGTGGTTGAGATGCCCCCCCCCACTCTCCTTTGCTGATATAGAGAATGTGGGGTTCTGCTGAAGATGTGCTTTTTGCTGCCCCAGTATCATAAGGCGTAAACGAAGGGTGTTTATTAAGAGACTGTGGGGCTCCTTGGCTAAATGGTCAGATAGCTCCCACTGCACATGTGTTAGCTCGCCTTTTTGTTTTCTTGGATGGCGGACATGTTTACTGGCTCTTTGCTGAGGGATTGTGGGATGCGAGAGATACACACACAGCGCACACAAAGCCCTCACAGTTAGCTTGCACAGGAAATCGAAGTCAAGCACTTGCAGTAACCGTAGCAACACACAAGCCTTGCACACCATGCTTTCCAGGATGCTGGAAAGCAAACGATCATTTCAAATTATTTTTTTAAATCTGGTATGGCTTCTCACAAAGAGCTGTCCTTGTGCATTTCTCAGCTCCCTGACATGCACACTAATTACCCGTTTCCGTTTTTACATCGAAATCCTTAAGAAAACTTTACCTGAATAATCAATTTACATTCTTACTGAACTGTAGCAATTTCGATATGTCAGTTTCTGCGCAGTAGAATGAGTTCAGGTCCTTCAGCCTATTGACTCCACATCTACGTACCAGTCTCATCCTCAGTAATTATGTCTCTGGACTTGTGTGTCATGTATCATGTATGCAATGTGCCTCTTCTCTCCCGCAGAGGGCTGGAGTGGGTGGGGCCGCTGGTCTGAGTGCAGTATGGAGTGCGGGGGTGGAGTCCAGGTGCGCAGCCGAGCCTGTCAGCCAGAGGATAGTGTGTGTGAAGGCGTGGTCGAAGAGGGGCGTGCCTGCAACCCTCAGCCCTGCATTGGTGAGTCTACCTGTCAATCTAGCTGTCCGTCTGTTTTCTTGTCAGCCTGTAACGCCCAACCTACTGTCTGCCTTAGTGTTGATCTGTTTGGAAGCAGTTTGAGTTTCAGCTCACTAACCATCCTTTACCTCCACAGGTCAAGTGCGCAGCCGTAGCCAAGCCCTGGCTTCCATCGTCGGCCTGAAAAGAGACAACGCTGATGTTCCTGTCACTGGAGTTGTGGCCCCTCAAACAGGTGAGACATAAATTCTAGGGGGAAAATCCAGTTTTAGGAATAGTTGGAGAGGTGTTTACAATAGCATAATAACCAGTATAAAATTGTCAAATTTAAGATACCGGTAGACCATTTGCAGAGTTCGATATATACCTTAGATATACCATATACCATATAACAAGTGTTACGGCCGCCGGACCTTCAGCGCTGACTCTTTGACCCCTGACCTTTGTAGTGGACGCTGCTGCGGTTGCAGATGAGTGGTCCCCCTGGAGTGTGTGTTCAGTGAGCTGTGGAGAGGGCTGGCAGGCCCGCACCCGTTTCTGTGTTACCTCCTCCTACAGCACCCAATGCACCGGCCCCCTCCGCGAGAACCGGCCCTGCAACAACACCATGGTCTGCCCCGGTAAGTGGTGGCTCATTTACCGGGTTTAGGGTGGTGTTTATTGTGTGCATGTGTGTGTGTTCCTCTAGACAGGTTGGCAACTATGGTTAAGATCACAACTCCATCTAGTGGATAGCTCATGAAATTGTCCCCTCCCTGAACAGTCAACACCCAAAGACACTCAGTTACTTAAAATGAATTCATATTTATTTTGCGGGCAAATGAACCAAAACTGTAAAAATGTATGTTTGGTGACATGGGCCGAATTTTTCCTCTTGTTTTCAGTTGATGGAGCTTGGGACGAGTGGTCCCCATGGAGCCTGTGCTCGTCCACCTGCGGCCGTGGTTACCGTGACCGCACCCGCACCTGCAAGCAGCCCCAGAACGGAGGAGAACCCTGCAAGGGACCCATCAAACAGACCAAGTTCTGCAACATCGCAGTCTGCCCAGGTTAGTCTTATTGCTTACTTAATTATGATGTGTGCCATTTAGCAGACTCTTTTATCCAAAGCAACTTACAACAGTGAGTGCATATATTTAAGTATACGTGACCCTAGCGGGAATTGATCTCACAACCCTAGCACCATGCTCTTACCAACTCAGCCACACAGGACCACTTACTTACTCATCTTAATGAGTATATATTTGTCAATGGGTTAGCCTTAAACACCCTCACTGACCCATGTGGGAAGAACTCTGACCGACTAAGATACTTTCACTTTCAAGGCTTCTCTCTTCCCTCCTTCCTTTCTACCCATCCTACCCATTCTGACTATTAGTGGTTATCTGGGGAGTCAAATATTAGTTTGACGTCACAACTGATGTACTGTATCTGCAGAACAAATGCCTGCAGGACTTAGTCATGGGCTGTACAGGCAGTGAGTAATACACTCCTCACTCACACACAAACATGTAGGAGCTTCAGTTCTCTCTCTCTGTTGATACATACACACCGCCCACTGACAGTGAGGTGAGTTAGTCCTCTTCTCTCTCACCTACGTACATAAATATTTCATTCGTCTGGTACTTAGATGTTTTTGTAGATATTATAACAATGGCTTTTCATTTGCAATTCCATTATTCCCTTAGCAAATGACTGATTTTCTGCCGCTCCTCAATACAGCTGAGTTGGTTAATTTAATGTGCCTGGCCATGTAGTTTTATACTGTGGACAGCAGATGGCAATAGGCTCCACCAAAAGATGGCCGCTGTAAATGACTGTCATAACTTTGGGAAAATCTAATTTCTAAAGCGAATATATATTTCACCTGAAATTGAAGCGGTTCGGAGGACAAATCATCTTTAATAGTCTATTCGACCCAATAAGAAAACACTTACTTTGGCTTCCAAAATAAATATTTGGGAATAGCCAGGAAATCTAAAATGTCATTAACCTTTTTTCTCTCTTTATCCATTAATAATGATTTATTCGATTTCTGACAAATTGTCTTGCCCTTTGGAAAACTGTTATCTTAGAAATTAAATTCATGAAATTTAAATATTACTTTTATACATTTTTTCAAACGGTCTGTCATGTATTTTCATCAGGCCAATTTTCCTCCTTGCCTACCCAAGAATAGACAAGGAGGACAGTGCTTAGAGCAGAATTAAAAGTAAAGTGTTGCACTGAATCAAGTGCCCCATCCATTCCCATTAGAACAAAATAAAAAAAGGTTCCTGCTCACCCGTTTAGGCTGAAGGGCTAACTTAACGAGGTGGAACTCTGTGAGCGATGGAATCCGATGTCCTCTAGAGACTCCTGAATTAGGCCTGCCATCCTGTGTTGGGAAACATTGTCTGCGTCCTAAATGGCACCCTGCTCCCTATATAGTGCATTACTTTTGACCAGGGCCCATAGGATAGCTATAGGGCTTTGGTCAAAAGTAGTGCACTATTTAGGGAATAGGGTGTCATTTGGGACGCATCCATTAGAAAAATAGGCCCATCACCTTTCTTCCCATATGATACATTGTATTAGGCCTATGTTGACCTGCATTGAGCAAGCAGACATTTGTCTCCCTTAAAATACACTACACTTGATCAGGCTCTTATGCGCAAACAACTGGTGGTTTTGTGCGTCATTTGAGGAAGGCAATTGGCATGGGAGCCTTTTAGAGTTAGAGACATCTGCAGTGGTGCACGAAGGACAAAACAGAACAGAGTTTGGTCCTTCACTGCTCCTCAGTCTCAAAGTAGGACATGTTAAAATGTTAATGGCATCTTTGTGCCATGAGGATTACTATAATGGCCCGAGGTTTGATGGTGTCCCAATTCTCCACCTCCCTCTCTGGTTCCCTCTAGTGGACGGTGCCTGGAACGAATGGTCTGGTTGGACCACCTGCTCCACCTCTTGCTCCAATGGCACCAAGCAGAGGACACGTGAATGCAACGGACCGTCCTACGGAGGTTCGGAGTGCCGTGGTGACTGGCGTGAGACCAATAACTGCTTCCTGAAAGATTGCCCAGGTAGATAGCTTGGCAGCACCGAGTTTGAAACGGAAACTTATTTTGTCATAGTAACTCTTCAAATACCAGTTCAACCAGTTCCAGGGGTAGTCTATGGGTGAAAGGCCACTGCCTACTGGTCAGTCTGTTCAGGGTCAAGGGGTAACATTGTGTTTTGTCTGTCTCTAGTTGATGGACGCTGGTTATCATGGAGCTCATGGGGAAGCTGCAGTAAGACCTGTGGTGGAGGAAGCCAGCAGAGACAGAGGATGTGCGAAGGACCTTACTTCAGTGGAGAGCCTTGCCCTGGAGAGAGAGGAGAGCTGAGACGCTGCAACGAGAAAAGATGCCCAGGTCAGTGAGTCAAAACAAACATGGCTGACATACAATTCAGTGGTTCAACACAAAACAACAGTATTCAAATACAACTTGACCAGAGAAAACCAATAAATACTTTGATTCAATGCACCAAAATATGGAACCAAGTCTCCCTCTCTTCTTTTCAGAACCCCATGAGATCTGTCAGGAGGAGACCGACGGTGATGTTGTGTGGAAGAGAACCCCAGCAGGAGATATGGCTGCAGTGACCTGCCCTATAGACTCCACCGGTACAGAACATTAACACATGGAGCACATTATCTTTTATAATACACACATTTACTTCACTTCCGTATACATGTACTTCACATGTTTAAGTAGTGTAATCCTCCCTGTGTAAGATCATGCTGACCTCCAGTACTCCGTTGTATACACAGGCATGATCTTGCGCCGATGCACCCTTGGCGCCGTAGGCCTTGCTTATTGGGAGAACCCGACCCACATCAAGTGCATCTCCAAGAACTACCAGGACATTTCCTTGTTGGTAAGTTGACCACGCCAGAAAGGAGTGTCTTGAGATGTATCCTCCAACAAGCCTGCTAGTTATGATCATCTGTTGTTGGATCACACAATTAGTAGTCAAACCTCGCAACTCTGAAGACGTTGCCCTTAAAGTCATAAATACAAAACCCTTAGAGATGGGGCTCATTACAATGATGGATACCTAATATGATGATGGTTCAAAACACATCTCCACAGCCTGTGATTTCCCAGCGGTGTACTCAAGCTACAGTGTATCAGTACACCAACTAGAGTATCAATGGCCTAGTGTGACCTCTCTACTTACCCTCCCTTCCCATAGGCCCAGCATGGTGTTGATAAGGCTCAGAAGGGCCTGATGGCTGATGGGACTTCGGAGGTGATCTCCCGACTGAGGGCCACCTCTGATGAGGGGACCAAGTACAGCGGAGACCTGTTGTCCATCATGGATGTACTCAGGAACACCACCGAGATCTACAAGGGAGTCGGACACAGCCTGAGCAATGCTGATGTGGAGGTGAGCCAGAAATACTGTGTTGCTTTTGAATTAAGCATTGAAAATAAAATTGTAATGTGTATTGTCACTCACACAGAGTAAGCTATTCATTTTTGCCATGTGTATGCCGTCACACTCCTCCAGCAAAGTATGATTTGGGCTTTATCAAGTCTAACACCTATCGCTCGTATCTCCTTCTCTACAGAACTATGCCCAGACAATCAGCAACTTACTGAAGGAGGAACATCATGACCAATGGGAGGAGGCACAGCTGGTGAGTGACAAGTTCTGACAGCAGTGGATTTATGCAACGCAACATATGAATAGGTGTGAGTGGATGTTTGTATGACTGTGTAACTGAGAAAAAGAGTGGAGGGGAACGTTTTTGCAACTGTGTGAGGGATGGAGTGGAGAAGAACGTTTGGTCTGTGTTGTTGTCACTGTCGTTGTGAGAGTGAATGGGGGGGAAAGTTTGGTCTGTGTTGTTGTCACTGTTGTTGTAAGTGTGAGAGCGAATGGGGGGGGGGAGTTTGGTCTGTGTTGTTGTCACTGTCGTTGTAAGTGTGAGAGTGAATGGGGGGGAAAGTTTGGTCTGTGTTGTTGTCACTGTTGTTGTAAGTGTGAGAGCGAATGGGGGAGGGGTTGGTCTGTGTTGTTGTCATTGTTGTTGTAAGTGTGAGAGTGAATGGGGGGAAAGTGGTTAGCCGGTGGTACCTCATTATCACCCCCCCAAAAAAAACATTCAGTTCCCAACTAAAGAATAGACACCATAGGAAGAGCAGAACACCCAGAAACATTTTTGAATATTGATTAAAAAGGAAGAGAACATGAGTCATATCAATCCACAACCCCTTGACTTCCCTCACACCATCCTATACTGAAGATCGTGTTAGGAGCACGTTTCTCATAAACAAGGATAGCACACTACCATACTATTTAACTCATGTCTGTCTCACATGAACCATTACCAATAAGGGATAAGTAGAAATCCATGGAACTTTTTTTTAGCATCTTATGCTCTGAATCAGACGTGCCTCTCGTGAATTTGAATTGAATGCTCTTGGCGTTTTTATCCCATATTTGTCATAACGTTTTTGCAATATGTTGATTTTGACACTTGAAAGATGAAAACCCTGTTCAAGTAAACTGTGGCCCCCCAGCCTCGTGGATAGGATTACGCAGGTTTATTATCTACATGGCTAGAGAAAGGTAATACATATATTAGTTTAGATAACTCAAGTCACTAATCAAAAGGCCCGAATCTCAGGGAACAAAAAAACGTGCGTGTCAAATGGAAGATGAACTGATTATGAACTAGCAGTGTTTCAGTTAGGAGAGAGTTAACGCTCGGGGCAGAGGGAAAGAGCGAGGCAGGCAGGGAGAATCTCAACGCCCACTCTCCAATCTGTGCATCGCCATACCAACCCACAGACCACGGCCGTTGTCAAGAAGGGACACGTACACACACTGTACATTGTGCAATATGCATCACACAGATGTACACACACCTTTCGCCCACATCGCAATTGTTCTGCGTCAGAGAGACGTAAGAGCCTTCCCTCTCTTCCACAGCAGCCTGCTGCCTGATGCCCATGTATGGCCCTCCGGAAGTTCGGGGGCTCCACTGTGGATGATAGTTATTTTCACTGCTCAGGGACATTAGTATTGTAAAGGAATGAAACAAAGTATGAAAGGAATTACATATGCAGTGCGGTATAAGGCCTATACATGAATTGTTTCTCTATATGCACAGGTTAGATAAGCTATGCTAATACCCTCTATGAAAAACGAATCGTCTCCCAGCCGGGCAAAACTGGCATTGTAATATTGATGCAATTTCAACCAGATATCAACCAGTTCTGGTTAGAAATGGGTTGTAATGACGTTAATTCAACCGACTTCAAACCCTCCCTGGATGTTTAGGATTTATTTTATATTCATTGACGGTCTCCCCCCTCCTCCCTTATTCCTTCTCTCTCTCTCCCTCCCTCCACCGGTCTCTCCTCTAGATGGGCACTAACATCAAGGAGTTCTTGCAGCTCGTCGAGGACTTTGTGGACATGATTGGTATGCAGATGAAGGACTTCCAAGACATTTATGAAGTCACCGAGAATTTAGGTGAGCTACACATTTTCCCTGCCAGCTGTTCTCTGCTCTTACCCCCTGAGATAACGATGATTTGTATTCACCTTTATCCGGCCACAGAGTGCATCAATCTTCATCATGTCACAAGAGAAGTTCTAGATTAGTGGGGGGAAATGCGTCTGATATCACTATGACATTTCGGCAGGCCCATTAGTAGCTATCCATCTTCAAGATAGCACAGAACCATAGCATCGAAATATGTACAAATAAAAATATATATAAAAAAAAAAAAATGCACATGCTTCGAAGATAGTAAAAAGTAGAAAACAAGTGTAGAATAACAGTGAAATGCTTACTTCCGGGTCCTTTTCCAACAATATGGATTTAAAGATTTAAAAAATTTATATATAGAAATAGTGACACAAGGAATAAATACAAAGTGAGTAACGAATAAAGATAAAAAATAACATGGGTATACACAGGGAGCACCCAGTCGATGTGCAGGGGTACGAGGTAATGTTTAGCTGGACGCTATGATGCAAAGCTTCACCCCATCCTGCAAGTTAACAATCATGTGGGAAGAAGCTAGTAGCAGATTGGGTTTTACATAAACTCTCAGAAAAGACACACTGTCCAAACTGTAGAACTCACGCTTCATTTTTCTCATTGCGTCAGCAATATCTTGCCATGTCGTCTTGGCTACAGCAAAAGGTGACATTCACAATCGCAGTTCACACAGGATTCAGCAGCAACTCCTCCAGACAGTTAAAGACGTGACGCATGAAGCCACAGCTGCCCTCAACTTGTTCAGGGTTCAATGAATTGATTCTTCACTTCCCAGACCCTAACGGAGTCAATGTATCCTATACACAACATGTATTCCAGGAACACTCTTTGACACAACATCTTATATCTCTTTGTCTCCTCTCCAGTGTTGAGCATCCATAAGCGCCCCACAACCATGACCACCGACTTCACCTTCCCGGTGAAAGGCTGGAGAGGCATGATGGACTGGGTCAGGACCTCAGAGGAGAAGATCACTGTCTCCCGTGACGCTCTGTCCATCGACCAGTCTGGTGAGAATGGCATACATACTGTAGTTAAAGAGTGTACATTCACAACCACTGATGCATACACAGCTAGTCTGCATATATAAATGACATGCATGTATTATTTGTTTAAGGAAACAGATAGAAGACAGTAAAACAAACAGTTCTACCAACTCAAAAAGTCTCAGAAGCTCTTGTCTGTTCCTGTTGACGTCTACCATTTTCTTCTCTCCTAGTGAAACAGCGGAATAATGATAATAATTGTGGGTTTTGTCTTTTACAGAGGGCACCACTGCATTTGTGACCGGGATCATTCTCTACAGAAACCTCAGCTCTATCTTGTCCTTCCAAAGGTATCCTTCCTTACTGAATGACTGATACTGCTCACTTTGACAGTGCCTTCTAGATATACAGTACCTTGAGGAAGGTAGACTGTCCTCAATTGAAACCTAAATTGGGCTAGGACTCAGTGACTTACAGACATATGGTTACTCACGGTGAAAAACAACAATATGCAAATCATTTTAGAATTCCCCTGAAGTAGCCAGCCATTGATTGCCATTGAATCAACTACCGGAATTAAACCTACAGTACTTTTTACAAAACTGTGCTTTATTTGACCAAATGTCCTGTCTCTTATCCCTTCAGTAACAGCACCGTCCTCAACTCCAAGGTAGTCACAGTTGTGGTCAAGCCCACCCCAGGCCTGCTGTCCCCCCCAGTGGAAATCGAGTTCCCCCACCAACATAATGTAAGTTTCCCCTGGATAATGGCTCTTCAGAACTACACGTTTTGAACAAGCATCCAACATTTGACATTTCCTGTACACTTGCAGTGCCGCAATTACTTTTTAAACCACAAACTTCAGAGTTATATATTTAAGTTGCATAAATAAACCTGCGCCATTATGGTAATGAGGAGTGGCGTGAAAGTTAGCGTGAAAGAAACGTGTGATGGTGGTCAGCACCATGCTGTTGCATCTCACACATATGGTGGTAGATGGAGGACTCCAACTGTGCTTCGATTGGGCACCACACGCATTTCCTTCTTCTTAGATCCTTACCCCGCCTTCTCTCTTTTTTCAGGACACCATAAATGAAACGTGCATCTCCTGGGATGAGAGTGAAACGTAAGTGGTGACTAATGTTGTTTACATCCCGTTTGTGTATTTCCATTCATAAATGTCCATGTTTTCATCATTTTGTCAACCCATTTGGGGATACTTGATTATTCCTGCCAGCTCAAAGATCCATTCACTCCTGCTTCTGTCATTTTATATGACCATTCACCCTTTAGCTATATAAGTCACTGTGATGCAGTAGTGTTGCATCTCTTCTAATGTCAATCATCTCTACTAGCAGGGACAGAGCATCAATAGACCATGTTGACATGACCCATCTCTCTGGGCTTTATTGGTAGCAGCCTCTCTCATCCTCAGAGCCCCCTGTGACACCTTTCACTGAGCAACAGGTCATCAGGATCCATTCATACCACACTAACTAGAGAGGGACACAACACAGAGGCAACATTGACGTAAAGTTTCATTCTAACCATCCAAAGACAATGGCAACTCTTCTTCTCCCATCTCTCCCGTTGTCATGTTGTCCTTTTAAAGGTTAACAGAGGTTAAAAGGAAGTGAAACGTGAACGTTTAAAAATAATAATTTGATGCATTTTAATGCATTACGAACACCCCCTGACATTATGTTTACCCCCAGCTCTGGATCTATCACCGTGGGGCTTAGGGTGCATGCATCCTAAATAGCACTCTATTCCCTATAGAGCACACTAATTTTGACCAGAGCTCCATAGGGACTATTTTGGAGGCAGCCAGCCATACATTTACATTTAGATTTGTACACTTGTAGATCACAGATAAACACTGCAATGCATTCAACTGAGGCCCTTATCCACATCCGAATCCCTTCCCACCTGAGAAAAGCAGCCCAAGTCGAAAGAGAGAAGAAGAAAAAGAGGAAGGGGAGAAAATGTAATTAGCTCATACACTTTCAGAAGGGAGGGGGTACGTGCCTCCAGCTAAATTAGATTAATTTTGGACAGCGGATGTGATTAATGCCTAGATGGAGGGAGGAGAGGGGGGAATGGTAGAGAGGGAGAGAGGGAGAAGCCCTGGATCAGAGTTTGGGTCAATGTTTACTCTGTGGAGCAGCACTTGTTTGGTTTTGAGGCAGGCTCATGGGGGAGATGCCATTATTCTACATGTCAATCCACGCCCAACTGTCTATGCTATGCTATAGACACACAGATTGAGGCCTAGCGCTAAGCTAGGCTAGTCTAGAGTCAGTGTCCACCTCTCAGTGAGATGCTATTAGCATTAGATATTAGACATAAGACTCATTCCAAGCTAACCTACTCTGTCTGATCCCCATTCGAAGCTACACAGTCAGATATTTACAGTTAAACAAACCTTTCCATGTTCTCCCCCTGACACTCACAACATGTGAAACACTGTGAGGTGGCAAGATCTTCTACTGTACAGTGCAGCCTGATAACTTTACCCCCATGTGACATAAGGATTTTGTCATAGAATATGTGACGCGCTTGTGTATCATCCCTCATTCTTCCATGATGAGGAAAAGGGATTGATGCTGTCTGGAGATGGCTGACTACAATGTATTTTAGTGGTCATTGATGACAAGACTTTGCCCTTTGTCTCAATACCTAAAACTGGATATACTTGGATGAAAATCCATAGTTGCCATCTTAACTGAGAGTTAACATCATACACCGTAGATATTCAAAAGGTTTAGAGAAGACCCTATGGCAGTCATATAGAGGTCATGTGGTGAAGTGATTCCCATGCACAAACCATAAGGCCATGCATGGTTTAGCAGAAGGGCACAAATGAAATCCATTCTCATCCACAGAAATTCACTCATATTTCTTATTTTACTCATACATTTGAGAAAGTCTGCTGGAAGAAATGGATTCTCTTTTACAATCTCCTCTTTCAGTATATTGACGATAGGCTTGTTGGGGTTCTCCAGTGTCCACCATCTCATATATACTACTGCTTCTGAAAGATAGTCAAAGAATATAAATTAGACAGATAATTGTTTATGTTTTTGGTACAGCATTAGCAACAATAAAGTGTTCATCCCACAGCAGAGCCACCATTTCAGGTGTCAGAACTACAATTACAGAATGAGACATAGTCACTCATTATAACAAAACAGTTTGTCTTGTGAAAACAACAGGTTTGTTCTTATATCATTACAGTGTAATAAGAACTTAGATTTGGATAAAACTCACACACATATCACATATCATAACAATCACGTATTAAAAATATACATTCTCATGGTAGAGCATAGCACTTGCAACGCCGGGGTTGTGGGTTCGATTCCCACGGGGGACTAGTATGAAAAATGTATGCACTCACTACTTCTGCTAAATGAATAAAATGTTAAATGTACATTTCAAATGACCATGCAAAACTGAAAGACCTGTGATTTGCTACTACAAGTGTTCTGGGCATATTTTATGTGGTCTTATTATATTCTACAGTGACAACTGTTTGGGATGTAGAGGAATTGATTTGAATCATTTCTCAGAAAAATGTTTCCTCACTCATACATAACCCGCTGTTCTCTTTCACTCTCGCCCTGTGCAGTTCTTCGCTGCTTGGATCTTGGTCTGCGCGTAGCTGCAGAGCGGTCCCTGTTGATTCATTCAGAACCAAATGCGTGTGTGACAGGCTCTCCACCTTCGCCATTTTAGCGCGTCTAAACCCTGATATGGTAAGTGATGCGCCTGTTTACCGTGTGTTTCTTTCATGTTAATGTTCGTTTTGTGTGTGTGGTGACAGAATGAGATGTAAACATAGGCGTTGTTTTTTCGAATGACTCGGTTTCGCGCTGCCAGCTTCCTCGTCTTTGTCTCGGTGCAGGTGCCATTGACCATAGTTTTGATAGCCTGGTGATTTTAACGATCAGATAACTGTGCAACATGTTGATGTCCGATAGAAATGGCATTCAATATGTATCAAAATAACTGTCGAATAATTGTGATAATAGGCCTAGTCGTTACATTTTAAAGATGGTTTTCAATACATTTTCTTAATCAAATATGTGGAAATGACATATGCCCGTGTCTGCATTAATAATCGGAGGCAATGCTGTGTAATTATTAACAATTGAATGAAATAGATCAATTCAAGTTGAAAAACATAATGCTAAATGTTTTCATTGTAGCCTACAAATAGAGTGAATAGCTAACGTTACAGGCATCACCTGAACAATGTGTATGATATTCAGGCACTTAGGCTTATTAATCATATCAGAATGTATTCTACATATCAGAAACGTGTTTCCATTAGATCAAGTTTCTTAATTCATAAATTTTGGTTATTCAAATTCATAGGGAGTTGCATTTCATAGTTTTCACAGCATGCACTGACTTGGTGGAACATATACTTTGATTAGTCTATTCATTTTATCAATATGTATAGAGCTCTATTGCGCAAAGGCAATGTATAATTTACCCCGTTTAGATTGTGCCTCCATAGCGGTTCACTCTCTAGTTGCCCTGGGAACGACTTCTGTGGTGCAAGCTCATCTGTGTGATTTTTGATAACTGGGATATTGAGGAAGAACAACCCCCATCCCCTCCCCCTATACAACCCCCCAGGTCAGAGATAATGGTTTACCCATTTGTGCAGTGTTGGTGCTGAGTTTGCTGCAATGAACAAAACCACAGTGACAATCAACAGATGGGACTTGCTATTACAATTCAGAGAAACGCATGTGTCTCTCGGATCGCTTTAATTGCGCATACGATTATCTTCCGTTCCACTGCAAATATCACATACTAAACCGTGGTGGGCCCAGCAGAAGCATGTCTAAGCCTATACAAAAGCACAGCCAGTCAGTATGCTTGGACTGCATGATTCTGCTGTATCCAGCGGAAGATGCTGCCAATCTGAACATAAGAGATGCAATCTGGGCTTTGTTTGTCTCTAGACCTGTTGTCATCATTTGATTTGTCTCTGTTGTCAGCCTGGAAAAGAGAAAGGCAGCTACAGCGCCCCCTGTGTTTGTGAGACAACATCAAAAACCAGCCACCCCTACCCACCCCCATAGTCAACGGCCAGCTACGCCAATCATTTTGTCCCCCAAGGGCTGCATCAAGTCTCTCTGAAAAATGGCAAAGATGCTGGCCAATGAGAGGCACACCTTTGGTTGTGCATTGACGGTTCCACCCGCCCCACCATCCTTTGATGTGTACTATAGACATTTTCAATACTGTCCCTCCGCCTGCCAGCTGTATGGGAGAGGAGAGAACAGCCAGACACTGCAGTGTTTCCGCTCTCATTTGATAAGGTCTGCTTCCTGGACCCTGCACCAATGAGAACGTGTCTCGGACACATGGTCAAAGAGGCAGGAGTGGCCCACCTAGTTAGTCAGTGAAGATAACCTTGACCAATGGACCCCGATTAGAGCTGTGCGCACTGGGTAATCAAGCCTTATCACAAATGAAAATGCGCACTTAATAGGCACCATAAAGACTTTTTTGTTGTTGTCCTGATTCTAGGTTTAGGAGAACATGGGAACATTGGGATTCCGTCAAGGGCAAACTCAAGACAGGTTCAATTACAGTTTCATTCAGTAGCCCATGTCTAAAGGCTGCATCAACCCATATAGACAGATAGATAGGGAGGGATATAGTGAAGCTAGCATACTGCTGCCACTGTTCTATTTCTCCCTGGCATTAGCAAAAGGTAGAAGCAAAAGGCAGTTCAGCGCACCCCTTCGCTGTCTGCCATCTGGTTTGGAAGCCTCTGATGTAGTTGGATAGATTTCGAAACAAATTTGCTGTGCTAATTTAGAATTTGGCTGCCTTAGGTGGTGTTTGACAGCTGTGCAGGGATATGAGGTAGGTCCACACAGAGAGCAGATAGCGACAGAGACAGCCCTCCAAGGCACTGCATTCATCCCCATTTTAGCCTCTCAGACATTATCTGCAAGGCCAAAGCCTTAACCATTTTACCTTTCAACTTCAAAGTGACGTCCCAAGGATCCCAGATAGCCAATTTATTATCTTCCTCAGCATTTAGCTCGCTTTATAAGTGCCACAATTCCTAACCCCTATCAAAATGCCTAGTTAGAACTCTTCGCTTATGAAGAAGGCTTCCACCTTGGGTTCCTGAACACGATGCGTCCGTGTCTCATTTGCACCACGGTGATGCAGATTAATCTAAGGTGTTCAATTAACTCAACCCCCACAAAATATATCAAAGCAGGGGGACGGTAGGCGAGGCAATAAGCCCCAGCCAGTTAGCTGGCGGGTGCGGGTGGGGGGCACTGGCTTCCTCTCATCAGTATTGGTGCCCTCGTGGGCCACACAGGTGAGTCAGCAACAGGGCTAACAGGGGCGCGACATCCTCTCCCGTGTGCCCGCCGCCGGGAGTTCAGTGTGCCAGGGCTGTCTGAGACAAAGGTGGGCACCTCCGACGCTGTCAGAGACGTGGGAGGGCAGGAGGTGTCAGATTAATGCACAGGATAACAGCCCACCTGGCCACTGCAGGGAGGGGTGAGAAGATACTAGGCACACACACAGACACAGTAAAAATCCCCTCATAGAAAGACACAACAGCATATAAATCTATGCAGATATCAGCTTGTAAGGGTGGGTGGAGATCCGTAGAAGGTTACTACTGCAGCTATAGCGCCGCTGTCGCACCACAATGGCAGGAGAAAATAACAGCAAGCCACCATGCTGGAACACCCAGGATATTTCTCTCTCTCGCCCTCTGCTTAGTAGCGGGAGATATATGTTCTTGTATCCTTCTCGCCTCATTTGCTGGTTCAAAAGCTCAATGGGGAAACGCAGTGACCTCGGGCGAAGTCTCTGGCTCGCCGCTTCATCTTTCTGACACGTTCACCTTGGGGTCACCTTGCCTTAGCAGTGGCCTAATTGTGCCATTCAGTTGTCTGCCTACAGGGAGCCGTCTGCTGTTCCAGATAGCGCAGCAGAGAGCCTGCCCACAAGGCTCACTGCTAGTGTGTGTGTGTGTGTGTCGTTGTTCATTTTCTGGTGTTAGCCTTTTTCATGTGGGTGTGTTTGCTGGTGTGCACCGTACTAAGGGAATGCGCTGTGTTTTCTTGTCTTCTCTTTACAGAACATGGATAAGACTCTGCTTCCCTCTGTGACTCTCATCGTGGGCTGTGGGGTCTCCTCTCTCACCCTTCTGCTCCTCATCATCATCTATGTCTCCGTCTGGAAGTAAGTGCCCCCTGGAAGCAAAACCACTATTAGACATTTCAGTAATATCATATGTTTTTGTGTGAGCAACACTCTTTGTCTTCCCCCCGTCCTCACTCTCTCCATTTCGTCCTCCAGGTATATCCGCTCGGAGCGCTCAGTGATCCTCATCAACTTCTGCCTCTCCATTATCTGCTCCAATGCCCTCATTCTGGTTGGACAAACCCAGGCTCGCAACAAGGTAGGGCACAATTCTAACCAATCCCCTCTCTTCTTTTTCTTATTTTCTATGGCTTAGACTGACTTCCTGCTTTGAGGCCTTGGGGATTAGCCGCACCACTGACACCGTTTTTTTTCTCTCACTCTCTTTCTCTCTTTCCCTCCTTCCTTCAGGTGGTGTGTGGTGTGGTAGCTGCCCTCCTTCACTTCTTCTTCCTCTCATCTTTCTGCTGGGTGCTGACGGAAGCATGGCAGTCCTACATGGCTGTCACGGGCCGTCTGCGCAACCGCATCATCCGCAAGCGTTTCCTCTGCTTGGGCTGGGGTACGTGCCCTAATAAATGGCTTTCTGTCTGTGTGCCACTGTGTCTGTGTTTCTGTCCAGAGAAACATAATTGCTAGAAAGGGCATCCCCATTAAAAGAGTAGATAAAGTCATTCTATTTGTATGAGTCTGTCAATGTGTCCGTCGTTCCTTTTCCAGACTTCACCTAATTCCAACCATCTTTGGACATTCTTAACTGCGTGTTTTCCTCCATCTCTGCCATTTTGTCTTCTCATTCAATCCTAACTCTGTTCCTTCTCTCCCCGTCTCTCGTATAGGACTCCCTGCTCTGGTGGTGGCTGTGTCTGTTGGATTTACCAAGGCTAAGGGATATGGCACCGTCAACTAGTACGTTGAACCTCAGTCTGTCTCTTCCTCCTCACCTCTCTTTCTTCTACCTCTCTCTCTCTCTAACTCCCTTACCCTAGCTCATGTAATAATTGTTCTTGTTCTGTCTGTTCCCTGTAGCTGCTGGCTCTCTCTGGAGGATGGACTCCTCTACTCGTTTGTTGGACCCGCTGCTGCTGTTGTTCTGGTATATATCCCTGTATTTCTAAAATATATATATACATATTAAAACCTTCAAATACTTATTAATGAATACTTTACCATGCATTCTCTTATGACATATAGTAGTTAAACCAATGGCTACCCATTGTTAAACATACTGTTAACCACAGTTAAACCCATTGCTCACTACAATTGTCTCACTCATCGTGTCTTCAACTTCTTTTGAACAGGTGAACATGGTAATTGGTATCCTGGTCTTCAACAAACTGGTGTCCAAGGACGGCATCACCGATGTCAAACTGAAGGAGCGAGCGGGAGCGTCACTGTGGAGCTCCTGTGTGATCCTGCCCCTGCTGGCCCTCACCTGGATGTCCGCTGTCCTGGCCATGACCGACCGCCGCTCCGCTCTCTTCCAGATCCTCTTCGCGGTCTTTGACTCCCTGGAAGGGTTCATAATCGTCATGGTGCACTGCATCCTGCGTAGAGAGGCAAGCGCGATGTTTTCCAGTGTTATTTTCCTATGTTTTGGTTCGTATTGGAGGGTGTTCTGAAAGGGTACGTCAGAATGTAGCTGACTGTTTGGTCATTCTGCCACTGTTCTAATAGGTCCAAGAGGCAGTGAAATGCAGAGTTGTTGACCGTAAGGACGATGGCAATGGAGATTCTGGCAGTTCCATCCAAAATAGCCACCACACCCAGCTCATGGTGAGTGTCTTTGGTTATGCTTGTGTCTTGAATGAAATCATTATGAATGATTGAGTCGTGTGTTTTCAATGCACAAGTGTTCAATAAAGACTAAGAAAACCTTCTCTTTGTATTTTTTTGCAGTCTGATTTCGAGAAGGACGCTGAATCCAACAGACCTGGTGAGCGTCTTTCCTTTCATTACCTCCCCCCTAACCATTTTTCCATTCACCTACTTAATTGCCCTTTCATTCCTGAAGGGCATAGGGCCTTTATTTGTCCATTTAGAATGAAGATATTTTAGAGGCATGTTGCTACTTAAGGAAAACATTTCAGCACAGCCTTTTGATTATTTCTGAATCTATTATTTACATTTGACCATCCTTTCAATCAATGTGAATCAACAGACATGCCCAGCATGATTGCACTGTAAGTGCACCCTCTTACCCATTTGTCCCCACCCCTTCCCTCCTCTTTATTCTAGGTGGTATGAACTCCTCCTGTGAGGAGAAGATGCCCCTCCCACCTCAGCTGCCCCTCCCCATGAGCTCCAACTTCCACACCCTGCCCTCTCACACCATCAAGGCCCACATGCAGGCCGTGCCCGAGTACTCCAGCCACACCCTCACCCTGAAGAGGGAGAAGAGCAGGCTGCATGGCGGCATGGACCCGTCCTCCTGCGGGAAACCCATTTATGTGTGCGACGGTGAGCTCTTCCAGCAGCTGGATGCCGACCTGGCGCGTGGCCAGGCGGAGGGGAGCTGCCCCGACGGTAGTGGCTACTTGCTCCTGCCCAACACCACCTCCACCCTTCGCAAGGCCAAAGAGGACCCGTCCAAGTACAACATCAGCGTGGAGCAGCTTCCACAGACCAGGCTGGTTCATCTCAGTGGGCCCTTCGCCGAACCCCAGGCCACCTTCGGACTCAAGACGCTACCGTCCGACCGGGTCAGCGTGTCCTACTCGGAGAGGGACTCACCCATCCAGAACATCCACAACATGTCCAGCGAGTCTCACATCACCCACAGCAGCCTGGGAGACACCTTCGACTCTCTGAACTCCATGATGTCCAAGAGCGAGACCATCTCCACACTGTCCATGAGCTCCCTGGAGAGACAGAAGTCCCGTTACGCTGAATTAGATTTCGAGGTATGTGTCTTTTTGTAACCAACAAAAAGTTATTATACAACAAATACTGTATTATCAGGTTAATAGCACATCTATAAACTTGTAATAAACATGTAATAACGTCAAAGAGCTACATTTAAGCAAACTCAAGTGCATGTTTGTATATTAACCAATAATCTAGAAAGAATTCATCAGTAGCCAAATTAAATTTCTCTAAAATTGAGTCATTTTGTGCCATTTGCTGACCTACTATTATATTCCCCATGTGTCCTGTAGAAGATCATGCACACAAGGAAACGTCACCAGAACATGTTCCAGGACCTCAACAGGAAATTACATCACGCTGAGAAACAAGACAGAGAGTCCCCTGCTTCAGACAGCAAGGTAAATAATCATATAGAAATCTATTTAACAGTGTACATAAAGATTCACATACAGTTATTTTATTGAAGATAAATACAGTAGAAAATAAATGGGTAGTCGCTAGGCTAGACAACGTTAACCAAAAGAGTGAGAGAGACCATTCCAAGCCGAGGAACATCTTTTTAATCAGATTCGTCATGCAGAAATGCTGAGTCTTTATTTACATAAGAGTATTGTTCTTGACGAAAACTTGACCTCCGCAAACCACATTGACCTCAGAAAACCCCTTTGACCTCAGCTGTTAATTGCATTAACAGTCTTTTAAGATAATTACTTAAAACGATGCATTTTTATCTTCTTCCTTACAGTCTGTGAGATGGAGCGTGTCCTCTGGAGGAAGTGACAAAACAAACCACAGCGTGAGTCCTATTACCCATACTGGTCTAACTGACTGAATACACCTTTTAAGGCATTTTAAATAGGGCATACTCTGCATTGCAATGCACCACTAGCCCCCCAGTATAAGAGGAACAGTTTATCCACATTACACAATTATATTAGGATTTTTAAGTTACGTTAAAGGTAGTTAGTTAATGGCTAGTCGATTGACAGTTGTTGGAATAAACAAGGAATAGGACAATGAATGACCATTGGTCTGCCTATCAACCAGATTCACAATTTTCATAAAAATATAGGTCCAGCTTTATTGCATTGAACGTACCAAATCCAATGTGGGTTTATTGATGACACAAATACTCATGGCCTTCCACTTTTCACCTCATCAGGACAAGCAGCAGCAACAGGTGGAGAGACCCTGGGATGGGGTCCAGAGGACGCAGCATTCGCCGCCTGCCTGGGTGCGGAAGGACCTAGAGCCCCTGGCCGTGTCGCCCTTGCATATGCAGCAGGTGGAGTGGGAGAACGCAGGAGCCACCATCTCAATGGTCAGCCAGGACATCATTGACCTGCAGACGGAGGTCTGAGAGGATGAGCCTGAGATTGTTCCTTATAGTTCAAAATCGGTCACCTATTCTATTGGTTTGGGGAGAAGAAGAGCCATGGATCCACATGGATGGAGGAGAGGAAGCCAAGAACAAACAAGTGAAGAGAGGTGGGGGAAGAGAGAGCTGAGAGAGTGCTGAACCCAGAATCCATGTCTACAAACCCTCAACAAGAGAAAGATGAAGAGATGAAAGGAGGGAGGCTATTGTGTTGTGTCATCAAGATTTGTTTTCCAGCAAGGACATGATAATGAGCAACACTAGAGAAGCAGTGTGATATTGACTGGCGGTTAGTATCAGATAGTGACGGATGGTTCCAAGGACTGGTTCTGGTTCTGTTTGTGGTCTGACCACAGAGGTTTCCTTTAATCTTCCGACTGGGCTCAAGAGAGGTGTGGTCGACATGGTTAACATGCGGTCAACAGGCCACTTCGACTCGTTTAAAACAGTGAGTTTCACTCTACCCCGGAGCTCTAACCAAACCGAACATTTGTACTTTTGTGTTTGCGGCCAAGGCATCTTCCAAGTTAGCTAGGACAAGGCAAGAAGAGACAACTGGACTCCCATCAGACTTGGTGTCTGACTCAACGCTGTGGTTTATGGACACACCCTTTAATTGCTGTGTCGTAGCTATTATTTTCTCGCTTCGCCTGGAAGTGCATCTAAAGAGCTTCAAAGACTCTTCCAATGGAACTCTCTTCTTGAGACTATGATGCCGACACTGGAGACAAGGCTTGATCATGCTTACAGAGCAGAACATTATTATTATCATTATCATGTTATTATGTTATTATCATTATTACCTGTATTCTGTTTTATTGTTTTAGCATCGATCTCAGTTTTCATCTTACTACCCACGAATTTACAGTTTTTGTCACTGTACTCTACATATCATTATTTGATTTGAATTGGAAACCCAAAAGGACTGCATAGCATTCAGACAGTCAGCATGTTGGTGGGAACCCTGGTTATGCCTGTGTTCTGCCTCCGCAGCACATGACAGGCACCTGGAAGAGCATCAAGCTGTTACAGGAAGAGCAGTGTCTTCTGGGAACTGCTGAGCGGCATCATTAGGAAGTGTTGGACAAAGACCATTAGATTCCCACCTCCAGTTCACAATAAACAAGAGCCCCGCTATTGGACCTCTTCTCCATCCTGCGACACACACAGCCTTGCAGAAAGAACTCTAGATCCCAGGACTATACGCTGTGAGGCACTTGCCAATGACATGGCTTCACTTCCGCAGTGCCAGCTACTAAGGACTCCAACACAACATCCTTGTGTTTTAAAACCATCAGTGTGAAACTAGTGCAATATGATGGCCGCTTGATGCTCAAGCTGCACTGATATCAGAATTATGAGGCCGGTTTTTCTTAAGATGTTTCAATACTCTTTTATAACATGTTCCTCATATTTACAGAGCATACAGATACTTTGTTGTATAAGAAATATGTATTAGTAATGAAACACATTCATTCAATAGAGGTTTGCTTGTGTTCCGAGTGAAAGCGCAAGACTACAAATTATTTGGAGGTCTGTGATTAGTAGATTATTCTAATTCTAAAAAGCAGATGTTATATAGAATTAATAATAGCCTATAAGAATATATCTAAAAACAGTGCTTCAGGATAACTGTTTTGACTCCATACATCACTGTGGAGTAACTGAACCTCATGTCTTCTGTAATAGTGTGTTTTTGATAATCTTGTCAATATTGCACTACAGTATGTGCCAAAAATCTTTCCTGTCCCCCATTTCCTTCCTAGCCATAGTGCCCCCCTCTTGTTGTAAATGTATAGTTTTGAGAGCACAAGATGAATGTGATTTTTTTCAAATAAAATAAAAACATATCTATATTACTACATGTGAGCTGTCCTTGTTGGTACCTGAAATGATGTTGGCACTGGCATGGTCTTATTTACCTGAATAAATGAAATGATTTAGCTGGATCTGGCACCCCACAACCCTTAGCCTGTATATTCACTCACATCTACTAGAGCATGTCGATATGGACAAAGGATTCTGTATATTGACTGAATAATCATGATAACGATTAAAAGAATGAGAAACGGCCCAGCTCTAACCCCTACTGCCAAATAGTTCAACTCTATAGCTCATTTGTACATGATATTTGGAAGGTTAAGGAAGTTTTCTTTTCGTTAACCACAACACACCGTTTGGTCATCTACTACTTATATCACAGACCATCATCCACCATGTTCTGGGATGGTGTTTCAAGCTGAAGTAGAGCTTCATTGTAACTATTCCAAGCACCAGATCAAGTAATATCATAGAAATAGGACAATAGTGCATTAAGTAAGAGAGGGAACTAAATAAAATGGATGCTGATTTAGTTTGTCGCATAGCTTTTATAATCCTGTCAAACTGCATCCACTGGTATCAATTGGGTCTCTAAATATAGAACTAAGGCCCATGTAAAAAAGCAATCTGCAAGATGATAAAAGTGTGCCGCTCCACAGTTCTATTTCCATAAGAGATGTAAGCTTTGTGCCAAGTTGATGTGACCCATTCCACAAATATGAAAATCAACACAGATAGAAATCTACAGTATTATGTGGGAGAAGCAAAAATAGCATATTGACCTTTTTCCTAAATACAACCCAAATGTACTTCCCAGCTTTATCTATCTACAGTACTGCCACTTTCTGTTGCCTCCTCTTTGATATCTACATTCCCGAATTCTGAGTTCATGAATTTTAATTGAACACATCTATTTCTGCTCTAAGGCATAAGAACGAATAGATTTGCATTATCCGTCTGTTGAGCAGCGCTCATTTTTACGAGGTCATCTGGAGAGCAAGCTGAGCTGGTTTGGTTGCTAGCGCTCTGCTTTAGAGCCCTGTTCCATTGGCCAAATTAAAGACATGACAAATAATCAGTCTGGAGATAATGAGAAGGTTGGTGATCAACTACTTGTCAAGGAATGTCCGGCTCCAACACATGACGCATCACTGAGGCCATTTGCCATTTCAAACAGGTTCTTCTGATATTTTTCGACCCTCTTAAAGTAATAGGTATTCAGCCATGCATATGAGCAATTGGTTTTGGTATAAGGACAGCAATCAGGAACTGAACCAACGACTCAGGCATTCCTAGCACCATGCTCCTACTGTACCAATTGAGTCACACAGGACCAGGTGTTGTCTCCTGTCCCTGAGACCACAACAGCAACATCAACGATGAGATCCAGATGCGACATCATGCTTGGCGTCACCATCAATGCCCCACTGCTAATAACATCCTAAAGCCCTCAGATGCCACTCCGCTGTTCCTTCCTTCCCTCTATTCTTGTGCAATCCAGTATCAATTAGCACCTCACTGGCAATAACAACGGGATCCGGAGGGCTGTCACTTAATTGAATGCCGTTACCATGGAAACTGCAGAAGGTGTCCAAAATGGCACCCTGCTTCCTTTATAGTACACTACTTTTGACCAGAGCCCCATGGGCCCCGGTCAAAAGTAGCGCACTATATAGGGAAGAGGGTACCATTTGTGATGCAGCCAGGGGCGGCTATGGTGATGGCTCCCGGAGGCTTTTAGCGGAGCGGAGAGTGGAGGAGAGGAGACACCGCTGGTTCTTGCTGCAGGCAATCATGTTCCTGCCTAATGATTGTCAGCACTAATAATGTCATGAGATTGTCAAGTGTGAAACAGCAATGTCCTCTGAAGATTGGGGGTTGGGGGGGGTTTGGCCGGTGGGGAGGGTTTGGCCGGTGGGGATATCCTTGTCTCAGTATGTAAAAAAATGTAATAAAATGTATGCACTCTACTGTAAGTCGCTCTGGATAAGAGCGTCTGCTCTTGGCCGGTAGGGATATCCTTGTCTCAGTATGTAAAAAATGTAATAAAATGTATGCACTCTACTGTAAGTCGCTCTGGATAAGAGCGTCTGCTCTTGGCCGGTAGGGATATCCTTGTCTCAGTATGTAAAAATGTAATAAAATGTATGCACTCTACTGTAAGTCGCTCTGGATAAGAGCGTCTGCTAAATGACTAAAATGTAAATGTAAGATGGCTCTAGTCTGTATTGCGTATGGCTCCTTCTGGTGCTGTATATTGTCTCCCATAATCACTTCTACCTACCTGGACAGGCACTCTGTAGATGAGGAGAATGGAGAGGAGAATGAAAAGAGAAGAGAAGCATCAAGGGGTAGCACTTTACTGTAGGCCCCCTATGTACGCATTCATAAGACCTTTGTAACAGTTACATAAGATATCTGACATAGCCAGTCATAAACATTATGAACAGCGGATAAAGATGTCATGAAGCTGACAGGGGTGCTACAGTATTGATGGACTCTGTAGACTTGAGAGAAGAATTCCAAAATGGAAAGCAACATTTATTAACCTCGTGTCACCCTGAATTAGAGCATTTCTCGGTGCACGTTGGAGGCATACAGTGCTTTCGGAAAGTTTTCAGACCCGTTGACTTTTTCCACCATTTGTTACGTTACAGCCTTATTCTAAAATGGATGAAATCGTTTTTTCCCCCCCTCATCAATCTTCACACAATACCCCATAATAAAACAGGTTTTTACACATTTTTGCTAATGTATACAAATAAAAATAGAGAAATATCACATTTACGTAAGTATAAGTAGGTTGCAGAAATACTGATTTGAAATACTGAAATACTGAAATACTGATTTGATTTTGTTCCGATTGTAGAGCATGGCTGCATGTGGTCTATCCAAATCGCAATTGCTTGATTGTTCAATTCAACATCAAAGAAGTGGTGTCCTGTAGGCTATGCCTATTGTAACAGAGTAGAGAAAGGAACAAATCATGGAGCATAGAGTCATCCATTTTAATATGTGCATGAGTGCTTTTCCCATAAATCAAGATTATAAAGACTACATACAATCACAGTTTAGTTCTACATTCCACCCAGTGAGAAGGATGTGCTGCTACTTTGGCTACAGGCCATGTTAATACAGTAGTAGTCACAGCAACAAACAAGTTAATCAGCCAGGGAAAACCTCTGACATTCAACAGCAATGTTCATCATTTAATTGGCTTGGTTGTGTGGGCCATCATTTCCGTCGCTGGAAAACAAACAAGGCTTTCTGGTGCAGCGATGATTCTCTTATCTGTCACACAGACAGTGTGACACATTCAAAGGGGCCAGACTCTAATGCGCTGTTGCCAATGGTGGCATTACTGCTGAATATCAATGTGCATTTGAAAGCAATCACACCGCTTATTGAATCAGGTTGTCGGGGGAAGGGGCTGGGGAGGATGCAGGGGTGTGGGGGGGGGGGGGGGGCATTGCCTGTTCATCGCTCTGAAAGGAGCACTTACACATCCTATACCGCCTCGGTAATGATCTTTTCTCCCTTTCTCATTGTAAAAAACATACCATAATTGCTCAATTGAAAAATCGCCTCCTACCTACCTACTACCCATGAATGACAAAATGTCAACTGAAGTGGATTACAGCTGTGTTTGTGCGTCATATCTAAATGCCAACAGTCTTTTGAGCGTAGTTCCCTGGAGGGGTATGGTCACTCTCCTCGCCTCCAGGCCTGGTCTTAGTCAACCTCATGGGGGCCCTTGATTGGGGGCAGGTGGCTAATGACTGGCTATGGCACTAATGGGGTACTAAGAGGCCTGATGGGAATAGAAAACCATATAAGGTGCATTCAATATTCAAAATCAAATCGTTATTTGTCACATGCGCCGAATAGAACAGGTGTAGACCTTACCGTGAAATGCTGACTTACGAGCCCTTAATCAACAACGCAAAGTTTTTAAAAACGTAAATAAACTAAAGGAAAAATAGTAACCCAATAAAGGCTATATACAAAGGTTATTGGTACCGAGTCAATGTCCAGGGGTACAGGTTAGTCTAGGTCAGTGGTTCCCAAACTTTTTATAGTCCCGTACCCCTTCAAACATTCAACCTCCAGCTGCGTACCTCCTCTAGCACCAGGGTCAGTGCACTGTCAAATGTTGTTTTTTGCCATCATTGTAAGCCCGCCACACACACACACTATAAGATACATTTATTAAACATAACAATTTGTGTGAGTTTTTGTCACAACCCGGCTCGGGTGAAGTGCCAAAGAGTTCTTATAGGACCAGTGCACAAATAATAATAATCAATAATTATTTATTTAGCCATCTTACATATAAAACGTATTTGTTCATCAACAATAGTGAATAACTCACCGCAGGTTAACGAAAAGGGTGTGCTTGAAAGGATGCACATAACTCTGCAATGTTGGGTTGTATTAGAGAGAGTCTCAGTCTTATATAATTTTCCACACACAGTCTGTGACTGTATTTAATTTTCATGCTAGTGAGGGCCAAGAATCCACTCTCACATAGGTACATGGTTGCAAAGGGCATCAGTGTCTTAACAGCGTAATTTGCGAAGGCAAGAAACTCTGAGTGCAGCCCTATCCAGAAATCTGGCAGTGGCTTCTGATTCAATTCAATTTTCACAGAACCGCTTGTTGCCATTTCGATGAGGCTCTCGTTCAGATATTGGTAAGTGGACTGGAGGCAGGGCATGAAAGGAGTAATGAATCCAGTTGTTTGTGTCGTCCGTTTCGGGAAATTATAGTTGAAGTTGGAAGTTTACATACACCATAGCCAAATACATTTAAACACAGTGTTTCACAATTCCTGACATTTAATCCTAGTAAAAATTCCCTGTCTTAGGTCAGTTAGGATCACCACTATATTTTAAGAATGTGAAATGTCAGAATAATATTAGAGAGAATGATTTATTTCAGTTTTTATTTCTTTCATCACATTCCCAGTGGGTCAGAAGTTGACATACACTCAATTAGTATTTGGTAGTATTGCCTTTAAATTGTTTAACTTGGGTCAAACGTTTCGGGTAGCCTTCCACAAGCTTCCCACAATAAGTTGGGTAAATTTTGGCCCATGCCTCCTGACAGAGCTGGTGTAACTGAGTCAGGTTTGTAGGCTGCTTGCTGGCACACGCTTTTTTAGTTCTGCCCACACATTTCCTGTAAGATTGAGGTCAGGGCTTTGTGATGGCCACTCCAATACCTTGACTTTGTTCTATTTAAGCCATTTTGCCACAACTTTGGAAGTATTGTCCATTTGGAAAACCCATTTGCAACAAAGATTTAAATTCATGACTGATGTTTTGAGATGTTGCTTCAATATATCCACATAATTTTCCTACCTCATGATGCCATCTATTTTGTGAAGTGCACCAGTCCCTCCTGCAGCAAAGCACCCCAACAACATGATGCTGCCACCCCCATGCTTCACGGTTGGGATGGTGTTCTTCAGCTTGCAAGCGGCCCCCTTTTTCCTCCAAACATAACGGTGGTCATTATGGCCAAACATTTTTGTTTCATCAGACCAGAGGACATTTCTCCAAAAAGTACCATCTTTGTCCCCATGTGCAGTTGCAAACCGTAGTCTGGCTTCTTTATGGCGGTTTTGGAGCAGTGGCTTCTTCCTTTCAGGTTATGTCGATATAGGACTTGTTTTACTGTGGATATAGATACATTTGTACCTGTTTCTTCCAGCATCTTCACAAGGTCCTTTGCTGTTGTTCTGGGATTGATTTGCACTTTTTGCACCAAAGTACGTTCATCTCTAGGAGACAGAACGCGTCTCCTTCCTGAGCGGTATGACGGCTGCATGGTCCCATGGTGTTTATACTTGTGTACTATTGTTTGTACAGATGAACGTGGTACCTTCTGAAATTCTTCTTCTTGGCTGATTTCTTTTGATTTTCCCATGATGTCAAGTAAAGAGGCACAGAGTTTGAAGGTAGGCCTTGAAATACATCCACAGGTACACCTCCAATTGACTCAAATGATGTCAATTAGGCCATCAGAAGCTTCTAAAGCCATGACATCATTTTCTGGAATTTTCCAAGCTTAATGGCACAGTCAACTTAGTGTATGTAAACTTCTGACCCACTGGAATTGTGATACAGTGAATTATAAGTGAAATAATATGTCTGTAAACAATTGTTGGAAAAATTACTTGTGTCATGCACAAAGTAGATGTCCTAACCGACTTGCAAAAACTATAGTTTGTTAACAAGATATTCGTGGAGTGGTTGAAAAACTAGTTTTAATGACTCCAACCTAAGTGTATGTAAACTTCCGACTTCAACTGTATACAGTGCATTGCAAGAATATTTAGAACTGTTGGATTTCTTCACATTTTATTGTGTTACAAAGTGGGATTAAAATGGATTTAATTGTATTTTTTTGCCAGCAACCTACACAAAATACTCTGTAAAAAATACATAACTGAAATATAGTCATTGCATAAGTATTCAGCCGCTTTGTTTAGGCAACCCTAAATTAACAAATCACATAATAAGTTACATGGACTCACTCTATGTGAAATCATAGGGGTTGACATGGTTTTTGAATGACTAACCCTTCCTCTGTCCCCCATACATACAATATCTGTCAGGTCCCTCAGTCAAGAACTGAATATCACGCACAGATTTAACTACAAAGACCAGGGAGCATTTTGAAAGCCTCAAAGAACGGCAGATACAGTGGGGAGAACAAGTATTTGATACACTGCCGATGTTGCAGGTTTTCCTACTTACAAAGCATGTAGAGGTCTGTCATTTTTATCATAGGTACACTTCAACTGTGAGAGATGGAATCTAAAACAAAAATCCAGAAAATCACATTGTATGATTTTTAAGTAATTAATTTGCATTTTATTGCATGACATAAGTATTTGATACATCAGAAAAGCAGAACTTAATATTTGGTACAGAAACCTTTGTTTGCAATTACAGAGATCATACGTTTCCTGTAGTTCTTGACCAGGTTTGCACACACTGCAGCAGGGATTTTGGCCCACTCCTCCATACAGACCTTCTCCAGATCCTTCAAGTTTCGGGGCTGTCGCTGGGCAGTACGGACTTTCAGCTCCCTTCAAAGATTTTCTATTGGGTTCAGGTCTGGAGACTGGCTAGGCCACTCCAGGACCTTGAGATGCTTCTTACAGAGCCACTCCTTAGTTGCCCTGGCTGTGTGTTTTGGGTTGTTGTCATGCTGGAAGACCCAGCCACGACCCATCTTCAATGCTCTTACTGAAGGAAGGAGGTTGTTGGCCAAGATCTCGCGATACATGGCCCCATCCATCCTCCCCTCAATACGGTGCAGTCGTCCTGTCCCATTTGCAGAAAAGCATCCCCAAAGAATGATGTTTCCACCTCCATGCTTCACGGTTGGGATGGTGTTCTTGGGGTTGTACTCATCCTTCTTCTTCCTCCAAACACGGCGAGTGGAGTTTAGACCAAAAAGCTCTATTTTTGTCTCATCAGACCACATGACCTTCTCCCATTCCTCCTCTGGATCATCCAGATGGTCATTGGCAAACTTCAGACAGGCCTGGACATGCGCTGGCTTGAGCAGAGGGACCTTGCGTGCGCTGCAGGATTTTAATCCATGACGGCGTAGTGTGTTACTAATGGTTTTCTTTGAGACTGTGGTCCCAGCTCTCTTCAGGTCATTGACCAGGTCCTGCCGTGTAGTTCTGGGCTGATCCCTCACCTTCCTCATGATCATTGATGCCCCACGAGGTGACATCTTGCATGGAGCCCCAGACCGAGGGTGATTGACCGTCATCTTGAACTTCTTCCATTTTCTAATAATTGCGCCAACAGTTGTTGCCTTCTCACCAAGCTGCTTGCCTATTGTCCTGTAGCCCATCCCAGCCTTGTGCAGGTCTACAATTGTATCCCTGATGTCCTTACACAGCTCTCTGGTCTTGGCCATTGTGGAGAGGTTGGAGTCTGTTTGATTGAGTGTGTGGACAGGTGTCTTTTATACAGGTAATGAGTTCAAACAGGTGCAGTTAATACAGATAATGAGTGGAGAACAGGAGGGCTTCTTAAAGAAAAACTAACAGGTCTGTGAGAGCCGGAATTCTTACTGGTTGGTAGGTGATCAAATACTTATGTCATGCAATAAAATGAAAATGAATTACTTAAAAATCATACAATGTGATTTTCTGGATTTTTGTTTTAGATTCCACCTGTTATGCTGGTGAATGAGGACCCAAAAGCGACGTAATAGAAACAGAGTCTTTATTCCAGTCTTAAACAAACAATAATTCTCCTGGATATTATCAAAGGTAAATCCAAAACAGGAAACTGAAATCCTCTCGTCAGTAGAGAGGAACGACTGGAGACGCGACCACAGACTGCAGGTCGCTTCAGGAAGGCACAGGCCGTAGCTGACATAGACACCTGCTCACACGCAGCATCTGAAGAAGGCAAAAACACAACAGGGCGGAACAAGGACACAGAACAGCAAACATCAAACAAGAATCCGACAAGGACAGAAGCGGAAAACAGAGGGAGAAATAGGGACTCTAATCAGAGGGCAAAATAGGGGACAGGTGTGAAAGAGTAAATGAGGTCGTTAGGAGAATGAGAAACAGCTGGGAGCAGGAACGGAACGATAGAGAGAGAGAGCGAGAGAGGGAGAGAGGGAGGGGGAGAGAGAGGGATAAAAAGAGGGAAAGAACCTAATAAGACCAGCAGAGGGAAGCACAGGGACAAGACATGATGATCAATGACAAAACATGACAGTACCCCCCCACTCACCGAGCGCCTCCTGGCGCACTCGAGGAGGAACCCTGGCGGCAACGAAGGAAATCATCAATCAACGAACGGTCCAGCACGTCCCGAGATGGAACCCAACTCCTCTCCTCAGGACCGTAACCCTCCCAATCCACTAAGTACTGGTGACCACGTCCCCGAGAACGCATGTCCATGATCTTCCGTACCTTGTAAATAGGTGCGCCCTCGACAAGGACGGGGGGGGGGGAGGGAAGACGAACGGGGGCGCGAAGAAAAGGCTTGACACAGGAGACATGGAAGACAGGGTGGACGCGACGAAGATGTCGCGGAAGAAGCAGTCGCACAGCGACAGGATTGACGACCTGAGAGACACGGAACGGACCAATGAACCGCGGAGTCAACTTGCGAGAAGCTGTCGTAAGGGGAAGGTTACGAGTGGAAAGCCACACTCTCTGACCGCGACAATACCTAGGACTCTTAATCCTACGTTTATTGGCGGCTCTCACAGTCTGCGCCCTGTAACGGCAAAGTGCAGACCTGACCCTCCTCCAGGTGCGCTCACAACGTTGGACAAAAGCCTGAGCGGAGGGAACGCTGGACTCGGCGAGCTGGGACGAGAACAGAGGAGGCTGGTACCCAAGACTACTCTGAAACGGAGATAGCCCGGTAGCAGACGAAGGAAGCGAGTTATGAGCGTACTCAGCCCAGGGGAGCTGTTCTGCCCAAGACGCAGGGTTTCGAAATGAAAGGCTGCGTAATA